>NC_092283.1:110000-410000 GCF_036320965.1 Panulirus ornatus
CCCTGTATACCACATCGCTCCAATTCACTCTATTCCTTGCCCTCCTTTCACCCTCCTGCATGTTCAGGCCCCGATCACACAAAATCTTTTTCACTCCATCTTTCCACCTCCAATTTGGTCTCCCTCTTCTCCTCGTTCCCTCCACCTCCGACACATATATCCTCTTGGTCAATCTTTCCTCACTCATTCTCTCCATGTGCCCAAACCATTTCAAAACACCCTCTTCTGCTCTCTCAACCACGCTCTTTTTATTTCCACACATCTCTCTTACCCTTACGTTACTTACTCGATCAAACCACCTCACACCACACATTGTCCTCAAACATCTCATTTCCAGCACATCCATCCTCCTGCGCACAACTCTATCCATAGCCCACGCCTCGCAACCATACAACATTGTTGGAACCACTATTCCTTCAAACATACCCATTTTTGCTTTCCGAGATAATGTTCTCGACTTCCACACATTTTTCAAGGCTCCCAAAATTTTCGCCCCCTCCCCAACCCTATGATCCATTCCGCTTCCATGGTTCCATCCGCTGACAGATCCACTCCCAGATATCTAAAACACTTCACTTCCTCCAGTTTTTCTCCTTTCAAACTCACCTCCCAATTGACTTGACCCTCAACCCTACTGTACCTAATAACCTTGCTCTTATTCACATTTACTCTTAACTTTCTTCTTCCACACACTTTACCAAACTCAGTCACCAGCTTCTGCAGTTTCTCACATGAATCAGCCACCAGCGCTGTATCATCAGCGAACAACAACTGACTCACTTCCCAAGCTCTCTCATCCCCAACAGACTTCATACTTGCCCCTCTTTCCAGGACTCTTGCATTTACCTCCCTAACAACCCCATCCATAAACAAATTAAACAACCATATATATATATATATATATATATATATATATATATATATATATATATATATATATATTCCTGGGGATAGGGGAGAAAGAATACTTCCCACGTATTCCCTGCGTGTCGTAGAAGGCGACTAAAAGGGGAGGGAGCGGGTGGCTGGAAATCCTCCCCTCTCGTTTTTTTTTTTTTTTTTTTTTTTTTTTTTTTTTTTTTTTTTCCAAAGGAAGGAACAGAGAGGGGGGCCAGGTGAGGATGTTCCCTCTAAGGCCCAGTCCTCTGTTGATAACGCTACCTCGCTAATGCGGGAAATGGCGAATAGTACGAAAGAAAGAAAGATATATATATATATGGCACAGGGGTCCTGGGTTGATCCTGGCTGTTGGAAGTTTGTATGATATATATATATATATATATATATATATATATATATATATATATATATATATATATTTTTTTTTTTTTTTTATACTATTCGCCATTTCCCACTTTAGCGAGGTAGCGTTAAGAACAGAGGACTGGGCCTTTGAGGGAATATCCTCACCTGGCCCCCTTCTCTGTTCCTTCTTTTGGAAAATTAAAAAAAAATGAGAGGGGAGGATTTCCAGCCCCCCGCTCCCTTCCCTTTTAGTCGCCTTCTACGACACGCAGGGAATACGTGGGAAGTATTCTTTCTCCCCTATCCCCAGGGATAATATATATATATATAAATATATATATATATATATATATATATATATATATATATATATATATATATATATATATATATATATATATATATATATATATATGACCAAGCCAGGGAAATAGTGCAAATGATAGGGAGATGTAATGGGAGGTAATAGCAAGTAGTGGTGATGTGATGAGATGGAGTGAGTATTTTGAAGGTTTATTGAATGTGTTAGATGATAGAATGGCAGGTGTAGGGTGTTTTGGTCGAGGTGATGTGCGAATTGAGAGGGTTAGGGAGAAGGATTTGATAAACAGAGAAGAGGTAATGAAATCTTTGTAGAAGACGGAAACCGGCTAGGCGGCGGGTTTGGATGGTATTGCAGTGGAATTTATTAAAAAAGGGGGTGACTGTGTTGTTGACTGGTTGGTAAAGATATTTAGTGTATGTATGGCTCATGGTGAGGTGCTTGAGAATTGGCGGAATGCTTGCATAATGCAAAGGGGATAAGGGTAAGTGTTCAAATTACAGAGGTATAAGTTTATTGATTTTTTCTGGGAAATTATATGGGAGGGTATTGATTGAGAGGGTGAATGCATGTACAGAGCATCAGATTGGTGAAGAGTAGTGTGGTTTCAGAAGTGGTAGAGGATCTGTGGATCAGGTGTTTACTTTGAAGAATGTATGTGAGAAATACTTAGAAAAACAAATGGATTTGTATGTAGCATTTTTGGATCTGGAGAAGGCATATGATAGAGTTGATAGAGATGCTCTGTGGAAGGTATCAATAATATATGGTGGGGGAGGCAAGTTGCTGGAAGAAGTGAAAAGTTTTTATCGAGGATATAAGGCATGTGTACGAGTAAGAAGAGAGGAAAGTGACTGGTTCTCAGGGAATGTCGTGTAGCACGGGTGCTTGATGTCTCCATGTGTGTTTAATTTGTTTATGGATTGGGTTGTTAGGGAAGTGAATGCAAGAGTTTTGGAGAGGGACAAGTATGCAGTCTGCTGTGGATGAGAGGGCTTGGGAAGTGAGTCAGTTGTTGTTCGCTGATGATACATCGCTGGTGGCTGATTCGGGTGAGAAACTGCAGAAGCTTGTGACTGAGTTTAGTAAAGTGTGTGAAAGAAGAAAGCTGAGAGTAAATGTGAATTAGAGCAAGGTTATTAGGTACAGTAGGGGTGAGGGACAAGTCAATTGGGAGGCAAGTTTGAATGGAGAAAAACTGGAGGAAGTGAAGTGTTTTAGATATCTGGGAGTGGATTTGGCAGTGGATGGAACCATGGAAGCGGAAGTGAGTCACAGGATGGGGGAGGAGGCGAATGTTCTGGGAGCGTTGAAGAATGTGTGGAAGTCGAGAACATTATCTCGGAAAGCAAAAATAGGTATGTTTGAAGGAATAGTGGTTCCACCAATGTCATATGGTTGCGAGGCGTAGGCTATAGGTAGGGTTGTGCAGAGGAGGGTGGATGTGTTGGAAATAAGATGTTTGAGGAGAATATGTGGTATGAGGTGGTTTGATCGAGTAAATAAAGAAAGGGTAAGAGAGATGTGTGGTAATATAAAGAGTGTGGTTGAGAGAGCAGAAGAGAGTGTATTGAAATGGCTTGGTCATATTGAGAGAATAAGTAAGGGAAGATTGACAAAGAGGATATATATGTCTGAGGTGGAGGGAACGAGGAGAAGTGGGAGACCAAATTGGAGGCGGAAGGATGGAGTGAAAAAGATTTAGAGCGATCGGGGCCTGAACATGCAGGAGGGTGAAAGGAGGGCAAGGAATAGAGTGAATTGGATCGATGTGGTATACCGGGGTTGACGTGCTGTCAATGGATTGAATCAGGGCATGTGAAGCGTCTGGGGTAAACCATGGAAAGCTGTGTAGGTATGTATATTTGCGTGTGTGGACGTATGTATATACATGTGTATGGGGGTGGGTTGGGCCATTTCTTTCGTCTGTTTCCTTGCGCTACCTCGCAAACGCGGGAGACAGCGACAAAGCAAAAAAAAAAAAAAAAAAACATTCACTCTTCTTTTCTGAAAACCCATACAAATCTTCACCTTAGCCTCCACAAGATAATGATCAGACATCCCTCCAGTTGCACCTCTCAGCACATTAACATCCAAAAGTCTCTCTTTCGCGCGTCTGTCAATTAACACGTAATCCAATAACGCTCTCTGGCCATCTCTCCTACTTACATACGTATACTTATGTATATCTCGCTTTTTAAACCAGGTATTCCCAATCACCAGTCCTTTTTCAGCACATAAATCTACAAGCTCTTCACCATTTCTGTTTACAACACTGAACACCCCATGTATACCAATTATTCCCTCAACTGCCACATTACTCACCTTTGCATTCAAATCACCCATCACTATAACCCGGTCTCGTGCATCAAAACCACTAACACACTCATTCAGCTGCTCCCAAAACACTTGCCTCTCATGATCTTTCTTCTCATGCCCATATTTATTTTTTTATTTTGCTTTGTCGCTGTCTCCCGCGTTTGCGAGGTAGCGCAAGGAAACAGACGAAAGAAATGACCCAACCCACCCCCATACACATGTATATACATACACGTCCACACACGCAAATATACATACCTATACATCTCAATGTACACATATATATACACAGACACATTCATGTATACCCATGCACACAATTCACACTGTCAGCCTTTATTCATTCCCATCGCCACCTCGCCACACATGGAATACCATCCTCCTCCCCCCTCATGTGTGCGAGGTAGCGCTAGGAAAAGACAAGAAAGGCCCCATTCGTTCACACTCAGTCTCTAGCTGTCATGCAATAATGCCCGAAACTACAGCTCCCTTTCCACATCCAGGCCCCCACACAACTTTCCTTTTTTTTACCCCAGACGCTGCACATGCCCTGATTCAATCCACTGACAGCACGTCAACCCCGGTATACCACATCGATCCAATTCACTCTATTCCTTGCCCGCCTTTCACCCTCCTGCATGTTCAGGCTCCGATCACTCAAAATCTTTTTCACTCCATCTTTCCACCTCCAATTTGGTCTCCCACTATATATATATATATATATATATATATATATATATATATATATATATATATATATATATATATATATATATATATATCCTCCCTGAGCCAGGTACCCATTTTATCGACCCACTAGGGATGGATGGATAGCTGGTTGACTGTAGACCGACTGCCGCAATCAGGATTCGAACCAATGCGCTCGTCCCTGGGCGGCCCGTGAATGCGTCACAGTCAGGAACGCTAGCTGCTACACCGAGGCTTGTATATTTTAAGCCTCTAGCCCTTCTCTGTGACTCACCTGTCTTAATTTTTGAAACATCGTTGTTGCCTTCTTTTAAAGTTTCTCTATTAACCCTTTGTTCTTCTTTAGGTGCGAGTTACTAAACATGAGAAGCATAGTCTAGTTTTGGCCTAATGTATGGCGTGAACAGCTTGCTGAACCATTCCTTATCCATGAACCTGAAAACTCTTCAAATACTTGATCTCTTAACTATTCCCTTTAGGCGAGACTGTGGCGAGAGGTTTGGGACGAGTCATCTTCCAGATTTGTTTCATTCTGAATGATAATCACGACGAAGTTTTCTTTCACTGTGATCCAACCTCATTACTCGGGTTGAATTTCATCAACCACGTTCCAGACCAACTTTGGAGTTTGTCAGGGTCTCCTTATAAGATGATGCAGTCCTTCATGTTTTTCATATATTCAGGTGGACGTCCATACCTTTTGGCAAATCATTCACATATCAAGAATAGTAATGGTCCCAAATTAGAACCCTGTGGCACTCCGCTGGTGACCTTAACCCATTTTCAAAAGGCCCCTCTGACATGCACCGTTTTTCCCTTCTACTGAGGTAATCGTCTGTAAACGATGGTATTTTCCCTTTATTTCTGCCTAGTAATCCAGCTTCTTAATAAGTCTTCCATGATTTACGATGTTAAATACTTTCTGATGGTCCAGATACAAACAATGCATCAGCCTTCCCTTGTATCGAAGGCAGACCCCACCCTCTGGTAGAAAGCTAAGGGGTTTGTTACACTTAACCTTTCTGTAAGACCATGCTGTCTATCACTTTGGTAATTTCTCTTCTGTAGGAAGTCATTCACTTACGTTCTAATTATATTTTCTAGAACTTAACAGACCACACTCGTCAGTAAGACCTGTCTGTAGTTCAGCGCCTGTTCCGTGTCTCCTCTCATACAGCTGGGTGTGAAGTTTGCCCTTCTCCATTCCCTTGGCATTTTGCCTTTCCCAAACTACATCTTGAAGAGTATTTCGAGAAGTTTATCTAGCGCATCTGCAAACACCTTCAGAATATATGATGAAATTTGATCAGGACCATGAGCCCTATCTCCTCTAGATGTCTCAATATTTTCTAAATCCTTATTTCCGTTCTATCTCACTGGCAGTGGGCCCATAGTGTCTTCCATTGTGAAAATACTTTTGGACTTGTTAATCAATTCCTCACATATTCTTACATCATCCTTTGCATTTCTTCCATCTGAATCCCTTAGTCTTAATAACTGCTGTTTAACTTACAGTTTATTCCTGATTGATTTATTGAAAAGTTCTGAAGTCTCTGCAGCCTTGTAAACAATATTCTTTTCAAAGGTTCTTTGTTCCTCCTTTCTTATCCTGCTGTACTGACTCCTGCTCTCATATGATAAGTAAAACCTGGCTGGTTGGATCGTCGCCTATGTCCTTCTCAATGCACACCTCGAAGCTCCTCTGATTTTTAACATCATTCACTAAACTATTCTTCCCTCTTTCTAAATATTCCCTCCTTATTTAGGGCTAAAGGTGCCTGTTCCTACTCCTTCACTGTAACTTTCACAGAACCTCTCACTACAACAGCCTGGTTCTTGGCTACTGAACTCCATTTTCATTCTACTTTACCATAGGAATTGTGGAGGTCTGTGGATTGTCCACGATTAGAGCTCCTCTTTAGGTCTTTCATCTCTGCTCTCTTAACTTCAATTACCACAGTCAAACTTGAGCATTACATGATCACTTTGTCCAGTTTGTGTATCATTTACAATATTACAATATTAGTGAAATCTTGTCTCTTTAGTCAGCTTTCTTTCCACCACTCCAACAATGTCAGGTACATTTTCTGTGATACGATTCTCAAATTTCGCCTCTCTCATATACTACAAATTCTTCATTTATGTACATTACTTTCACTCTGACGTTTCCATCATGTAACATTCCTGGCCTTATTCTAGTGGTGGTGGATGGTGTTCCCTCCTCTTGCCTCATTTGGCTTCTCCCGTTTGTGTTCTTCTTTGCTTTTCTTTCCCCATTTTCCATTTGTCCTTCAAGTTTAAGATGAGTACCCCATTGATCTCAACTTCATTTTTAAGTTCCTCTCTCTGCCTAAGTACCTCCTTGCTAAGTGACTCCAGTAAGGATGGGCTGTAATGAAAGACAGCCTTTGAACGAGTATCTTCAGCAGGAAATCAGCTGCACGAGTCAACCTCGTACTTTCCTTCGTCGTCAGGGCTTCACCTTAACAAAATTATAAGAGAAACAAATTGTTGGATGACAGATACGAAAATTGTCTTTACATGCATGGAGAAAGAATGTTCAACAAACTGTCCCCAAAGTATGTTAGGTCAATGTTAGAAACAAAATGTTTTTCAAGTTTGGTCACCGCACTTGAAGAAGTGCCTACTGAAATAGTAAAGTCTAGTGAAAAAAAACAATCATGAGAGCTGAGTTTTAGCGATAGTATAGTACTACAGTATATCTACTTTATGAATATTTTCTCTAGCATCTTCTATTCTATGTTCTTGAGGAATACTGGCCTATAATTCAGAACTGCTTTTCTATCATTTTGTCGAATACTAGCACCAAGATAATACTTTCATTCAGTTGCAATATTTCCCTTACCGAGAGAAGTTTGACATAACATAACGATTGGTTTAAAATGGTTCACTGCGCACACAGTGAGCACAGATGTGGATCATGAACTTTGTGTGGGTTTAGATCCTCTCTGAAACTCCTCACTTTCTCTGGATTTATTGACATTATTTTCTAAGGTGTTTTCCCCTCTCTCTGGCTAGCAGTACTGACACCTTTAGGTCTTATAGTGGAAACATTGTCTGAAAACGTCTTATTCAACCTATCACATACACGTCCTAACTTGAATGAATAACTTTCGCACCTGAGCTTTGTAATCTAATAATCTGAGCATTTACGTCAATTTGCCGTTTATGTTTTGTGGTTTAATTTGTGCGTTCACTTGGCATATCTTTGTTTCTTTTATCCTTTAGTTGTTCCTCTCCTCTCCTCCCGATGTAGTCATGTCTGGCTTTCCTGTATTTGCCCAATGCAGTTTGATTCCTGTATCTTACACATCTCGTCCACAGTGCCTCTGTGTTGCCTTGCTTGTCACGTATCCTCTCAAATCATACCTTCACTTTTTTCTCATGATTGACGGTACATACCTCTCCACGCCCTAGCTGGAGATTTCACAAAATCTGATTTATTTTCTCACATTTTGGATCGACTTTGCGACCACAAGTAATATGTTCAGCATTACTGCTTCTGTGTCTGAAAATCGTAATTTCATAGTTGATCTACAGCTCTAACCTCGAGACATGATCTTTCATCCTTGTGTCAATCTAAGATATTACAGACTACTTATAACCGAAGTCCCGTAGAACAGGGAACAATGCCACAGCTCTGCATGGCGACCCTCGCCTCTTCTTGTACCAGCGAGATTATTCTCATCAGAAAGTTGATGTGGTTCTTCTAATCGTAATGGAAGATAGCACACCAGTAGGGTTACCAACAGACTTCATCAAGGACTCTTAGAATGTGATGGTTAGAAGGTCCATTGTCTACCATTACCTCTTGGAACTTTATGGTTCTAGTTCCTAGTGTGGCTAGACCGTCCGTTTCCTCTTTCTTTTCTTGGTATTGTATGTCCCTGTGGGAAAAACGCACGTTAAGATAAATTATCCTCTTCGTGTAACTATGCCTATGATGTCTGGTTTACTCTCATCCATATGATCCTTAAACTCATTTATCGACCCATGTTCGAGAACAAGGACCGTCCTTTGCTGATTCTTCCTGCGTTACGTACACAAGATGGGAGTGTCTCTTGTAAATGGTTAATCTTCGAGGATTTTTTTTCTACTTAATCTCTGGATTCCTCTAATTTCTCCCATGCTCCTTCCTTTCTCAAATACATCCTGTTGAATCTCTCTCTCTCTCTCTCTCTCTCTCTCTCTCTCTCTCTCTCTCTCTCTCTCTCTCTCTCCCGCTCTCTCTCTCTCTCTCTCTCTCTCTCTCTCTCTCTCTCTCTCTCTCTCTCTCTCTCTCTCTCTCTCTCTCTCTCTCTCTCTCTCTCTCTCTCTCTCTCTCTCTCTCTCAGGCCTGAAGTCGTCGTCATTGTTGCTTACTGAACGTCCCCACCCTTCTCTGCGCTACATCTCCACTCTATGTTTTTTCTTTTCATCCGTCCCGTCAACTTCTTCATGTCTTATATTCCAGTTTGTCATCGATTTTCCATACCTTCTCTCAGAGTCGTGTCCTACCGAGAGTATCCTATCTAGAGTTGATATTTGTGGGCCAAAAACCATATCTCACCTATTTCTTTTCAGTTCACATTTCATTATCATTTTAGTTTTTGATATGCTGGACACAACGTCCTTTAGTCTGTCGTTCTGCAGGTGTGTGTAGAACAGCCTTTTTCAAAGAAATCCTACTTTAAGACACTTCCCTCAAATATTTCTTTCTGGTCGTCTTCAAATTTGATAGTCTTGCTTATCATTCTATTTACACATTCCTTCAACTATGTAGTCCTCAGGGTCTGAGTTCTCATTAGAGTCGCCTTCAATTTCCCTCTCACCTTCACACTGTGGGATGTCACCTTCACTGTAAGTTAACCGGTTACCTTTTGTTGCTCTTCCTCTTGCTTGGTTTTGGTGACCCTGGTAGCAGGGAGTTCTCCATCTTCCGTTACCTTCTCAGATGTTTCCGTTATGACCTTGGTAGCTCACCTGTAACCTTAGCCACTCTCCAAGTTTCATGAAGATTTTACGTCAAACCTTGATGATATAATCTTAGCCTATCGCTAAACATTCTTATTTCATTACGCAGCACTTGAATACTCTGTCACTTAGAAATGAACCTTATTAAGAAGAATTAGAGTTCTTGAACTACTGTCTCATATATATATATATATATATATATATATATATATATATATATATATATATATATATATATATATATATATAAGCAAGTGCGGACTCTCAGATCTTCAAATTACTGAATAACTTCGACAACACAGTATACGATAATTTCACCATATGAAACATACATTCAATAGCCACAGAAAAAAACTATAAAAGATAAAAGGAAGATGGAAGAGCAATGTAAGCAAAAGTTTTATTCCGCTGTAGAGGTGTAAAATACTGGAATGTACAGTCACCAGATGTGGTTAATGTAAAGACTATCAATACCTTCAAATCAACGTTAGACGAGTACTTCAATGATATCTGCTACCAGTAAATAGTCCTGCTGCAACACGACACATCTGACCTCTCTTTTTCAGCATCCAGCCCAAGTGCAGCCGTTCGTAAAATTGGTCAGAATAATTTTCATGTTCACACTTTCCCATAAGACTGTCGTAACAGTATAGTTCTCACAGTACTGCACGGTGTTTCTTCCCATTTTCTTTTTCCTCCTTGCAGTTCAGCCAGAGGGAGAGATGGATGGGGAGGTGCCCCCTGCTGAACTATCCTGCTTGTTCCATAGTATAGATCTAACGAGCAGACGACATCCTCACCGTGGACCGTCAGGTCTTCTGTTATATGTCTTTCCCATATATTGTACTCCCAAGCTATCCACTCAACTCTCTCCCATGGTAACACTATCCCACGCATCACATCCTAATCCAAGACTTGCTTACACACCGCTGTTCCATTCCAATTCCACAGGAACTATACCCTCCCACATCATTACTGCACCACAGGCTGTACCAACATTCCACTTTCCTCTCATGGCATCATCCTCTCCCACGTTACCCGTTCTCCCCAGGCTATCACTCTCCTCCCATGCCATTCTCCCAGTGGTTTTCTTTCCAACAGAATTCAGGGGAAAATTCCTCAGTTCCTCTCTTCCAGTCCTCCCTCCCTCTTACTCTGGTCTCCTCCAGTCCTCCCTCCCTCTTACTCTGGTCTCCTCCAGTCCTCCCTCCCTCTTACTCTGGTCTCCTCCAGTCCTCCCTCCCTCTTACTCTGGTCTCCTCCAGTCCTCCCTCCCTCTTACTCTGGTCTCCTCCAGTCCTTCCTCCCTCTTACTCTGGTCTCCTCCAGTCCTCCCTCCCTCTTACTCTGGTCTCCTCCAGTCCTCCCTCCCTCTTTCTCTGGTCTCCTCCAGTCCTCCCTCCCTCTTACTCTGGTCTCCTCCAGTCTTCCCTCCCTCTTACTTTGGTCTCCTCCAATCTTCCCTCCCTCTTACTCTGGTCTCCTCCAGTCCTCCCTCCCTCTTACTCTGGTCTCCTCCAGTCTTCCCTCCCTCTTACTTTGGTCTCCTCTAATCTTCCCTCCTTCTTACTCTGGTCTCCTCCAGTCCTCCCTCCCTCTTACTCTGGTCTCCTCCAGTCTTCCCTCCCTCTTCCTCTGGTCTCCTCCAGTCCTCCCTCCCTCTTACTCTGGTCTCCTCCAGTCCTCCCTCCCTCTTCCTCTGGTCTCCTCCAGTCCTCCCTCCCTCTTCCTCTGGTCTCCTTCAGTCCTCCCTCCCTCTTGCTCTGGTCTCCTCCAGTCCTCCCTCCCTCTTACTCTGGTTTCCTCCAGTCCTCCCTCCCTCTTCCTCTGGTCTCCTCCAGTCCTCCCTCCCTCTTACTCTGGTCTCCTCCAGTCCTCCCTCCCTCTTGCTCTGGTCTCCTCCAGTCCTCCCTCCCTCTTACTCTGGTCTCCTCCAGTCCTCCCTCCCTCTTGCTCTGGTCTCCTCCAGTCCTCCCTCCCTCTTACTCTGGTCTCCTCCAGTCCTCCCTCCCTCTTACTCTGGTCTCCTCCAATCCTCCCTCCCTCTTACTTTGGTCTTCTCCAGTCCTCCCTCCCTCTTGCTTTGGTCTCCTCCAATCCTCCCTCCCTCTTACTTTGATCTCCTCCAGTCCTCCTTACCTCTTGCTTTGGTCTCCCCTAGTCCTCCCTCCCTCTTACTCTGGTCTCTTCCAGTCCTCCCTCCCTCTTACTCTGGTCTCCTCCAGTCCTCCCTCCCTCTTCCTCTGCTCTCCTCCAGTCCTCCCTCCCTCTTACTCTGGTCTCCTCCAGTCCTCCCTCCCTCTTGCTCTGGTCTCCTCCAGTCCTCCCTCCCTCTTCCTCTGGTCTCCTCCAGTCCTCCCTCCCTCTTCCTCTGGTCTCCTCCAGTCCTCCCTCCCTCTTACTCTGGTCTCCTCCAGTCCTCCCTCCCTCTTACTCTGGTCTCCTCCAGTCCTCCCTCCCTCTTACTTTGGTCTTCTCCAGTCCTCCCTCCCTCTTGCTTTGGTCTCCTCCAATCCTCCCTCCCTCTTACTTTGATCTCCTCCAGTCCTCCTTACCTCTTGCTTTGGTCTCCCCTAGTCCTCCCTCCCTCTTACTCTGGTCTCTTCCAGTCCTCCCTCCCTCTTACTCTGGTCTCCTCCAGTCCTCCCTCCCTCTTACTCTGGTCTCTTCCAGTCCTCCCTCCCTCTTACTCTGGTCTCCTCCAGTCCTCCCTCCCTCTTACTCTGGTCTCCTCCGGTCCTCCCTCCCTCTTACTTTGGTCTTCTCCAGTCCTCCCTCCCTCTTACTTTAGTCTCCTCCAGTCCTCCCTCCCTCTTGCTCTGGTCTCCTCCAGTCCTCCCTCCATCTTGCTCTGGTCCCCTCCAGTTCTCCCTCTCTCTTACTTTGGTCCCCTCCAGTCCTCCCTCCCTCTTACTTTGGTCTTCTCTAGTCCTCCTTCCCTCTTACTTTGATCTCCTCCAGTCCTCCCTCCCTCTTACTTTGGCCTCCTCCAATCCTCCCTCCCCCTTACTTTGGTCTTCACTAGTCCTCCTTCCCTCTTACTTTGGTCTCCTCCAGTCCTCCCTCTCTCTTACTTTGGTCTTCACTAGTCCTCCTTCCCTCTTACTTTGGTCTCCTCCAGTCCTCCCTCTCTCTTACTTTGGTCTTCACTAGTCCTCCTTCCCTCTTACTTTGGTCTCCTCCAGTCCTCCTTCCCTCTTGCTTTGGTCTCCTCCAGTCCTCCCTCCCTCTTACTTTGGTCTTCTCTAGTCCTCCTTCCCTCTTACTTTGGTCTTCTCTAGTCCTCCTTCGCTCTTATTTTGGTCTCCCTCAGTATTTCTCTCTCAGTCTTCCGTCCCTCTGACTCTCTCGCTCAATTCTCAAGTTCTCCCTCCATCTTGCTCTGGCACCCCTCAGTTCATCTCCCCACTCCTCTCTTCCTCTTACTCTGATCTCCTGCAGTCCCCTCTTCCTCTGGCCTCCCTCAGTGTCCCTCCCGAAGTCCTCCCTCCCTCTACCTCTGGTATCCTTCAGTTCTTCCCTCCAAATCTGGTGTCCCTAATGCAGTCCATTGGAAGGACAGATAACAGGAGACTTGATGGTCCACGACGAGGTAATGGAGGTCAGTAATAACCCGAGTTCCTGATCTATTGGAAACAGGGACAGGAGGATGGCAGCTACCAAACACCACCACCACCACTCCCTCCCACACAACAGCCGACTTGAAAATTGCTAAGAAGGATCACTGTGATATGTGGGGATATACTACCATCGACATCTAATAGGAAAGTGTAACTGGAAGTTCAATCCTACTCTGATAAGGTTACTCCACGGAGGAGCCTCACATCTGAAAATAAAAGTTAATATCATATGTTAACAAGTATTTTAGATATGTTTTCTTATCTATTTTTTTTTTTTACTGATAACTGGTATCAATTTAGCATCTGACTAGCTGTGATTTACAGGTATTGATAGTCCTTATATCGGGAAAAACATCTTGTGATTTTTTTATTCAGTGTTCCACAACTCCAAAGCTGAGAAACCTTTAGCTCACTTGTGTGACATCTTCCTTTCAGTTCTATTGTCATTTCTGGTCGTTGAATCTTTATCTAATGTGAGGAGACTCTCGTTTGATACATTGTCAAGATCATTTAATAATTTGGAAACTTCCACTAAATCTCTTGGAGCCTATACTATTTTAGTAAAATATAATCTCAGGTTTCTGAATTTCTCCTCATAAGACTTATTCATGAATAACGGGATTAGCTTTGTTGCTCCTCTTTGTATTCGCTCTAGTTTTCCTTCGTCCTTGATTAAGTTTGGTAATTCAAACTGAACAACGTGTTGTAGATGAAGATTTCTGTAGCCTTCGTTTTACAGTCTGTATTCCTGTCTATGAAACGTAGTATTTCATTATGTGATGCCAAGCACTACTTTGCATACATTACTGATCATCTCCCCCGAAGCTCTTTTTCTTCATATCTTTCTGGTAATGGTTTACCATGCATATATACTTATATCGTTCTTACTGAAATGTGTTGCCATGCATTTGTCTGCATTAAAGTCCATTTGTCATGTCTTTGACCACTGCCTTTGAATCCTTTAGCAGTATTCCTTTGGCTGGGCATCATCTAATTCCGTGTCATAGGCAAACTGTGGGATTCTTCTGTTGAGGCCTGTCTAAAGATCACTGATAAAGTTACAGTGATAAGTATGGGTCCCAGGAATAAGCCGTGTGGCACCCCACTTGTCCCGCTGAACCAGTCAAATGTTTCTTCGTTTTCGACCTTAAGTTCTACATACCCCTGTCTGTGTGCACATGAGGTTTCCTCTGCCGCGAGTATTGATTTCACGTAAGCATTGTTTAGAAAGTCTGTGACATTCGACAGTAATTTGGAATCTCAATTATACATGACTATAGAAGTCTGTCACAATTGTTAAAGATGATCTGTCATAATGATCAATAGGTACTAGTCTATTATTCCTTAAGGATTTTAACAATTCAGTTCTTGATTATCATTTCTAACATTTTAACAAGATCATGAGACATGTACTGCTCCCTGCAGTATCTCAAAAACCTTCAGGATTTTTCCCTCACACAGCAAGAAATGATTTCCTGAAGGGAACTTTTTTCGTTTCTACTGAGATAGAAATTGTCACTTTTTTTTGCAGATAATTTTACAGTCTTTCCATAGTTTTAAATACATTTCATGATTGTGTAGAATGCCGCGTCATTTAGATGTCCTGTCTGCACTTCTCTTGATATTTAGTGAAATAATCAATTTCTTCTGTCATCCAGTCTGGTACATCTTCCTGATCTCTCCTTTTCTTCTTTTTGGGAACACTGTCTTTTAAAACGAGATATGATAACTACAAAGTTACTCCCACATCTATGTCTTCATTCAAACCATTTATCCAGTTTATATTACTAGCGTCCTAGCACATTTTATTCATGTTAGGTAATTTTAATTTAGGTGTCATGATGTTTGCTTTGAGAACAAGACGAAAATTGACAGTGATTACGATGATAGTTCGACCCCTGTTACTTCACAACTTCCTACTGACTTCACGAAAGCTTATTACATTCCTGTCTGTAGGTTGTACCAAATCTAATGTAATGTACCCTCGTGTATCACTCCCCAGGACCATTTGATTTGAAAAATATTCTTCATCTAAACTGATTAGCCTGTTTCTCTGGAGGTCACGTGATAACAAAACCCACAGTTTTAACCAGGTTGATCAAAATCTGCTGTAGTAGAGGAACAATTTTTTCTCTCTCCTGCTACAGAATAAGATCGTTTTCTTCTGTACTACTATAAAGTAAGATCACTTTCTTCTTCCCTTCTCTAAAGTAAGATTAGTTTTCTCTTGCTTCAAAGTAAGATCATTTTCTTCTCTCTTAACTTCAAGTAAGATCGTTTTCTTCTGTACTACTATAAAGTAAGATCGTTTTCTTCTGTACTACTATAAAGTAAGATCGTTTTCTTCACAATGTTTCACAAGTCTGTGTATATAACAAATGCAATAATCATTTCAAATGCTACGTTCATCCGTTCAGCGTAACACGGGTCGTAAGCGTCAAACATGCGTTAAGCTATGATATATCAAGCTTCTGTGTCAGATGGTATGATTTCCCCTCGTATCGTTGTTAAGTCATCTGGAGTTGGTCGTTAAATTACTTGATGCTTCAGTATAAAATTCAGGTGCTTTGGTTGTGAGTTGCTGTGTGTCACCAGAGGTCATGTCGGCCACACCGGCCTGGTCCCTCACACTTCCTGTCCTCCCTCCGTCTGAATTTGGTTTTTCTCATCTCCAGTTCTCCTACCCTCACTTGTACTCTGGTCTCCCTCATAGCCTCTACCTCGGCTCTCTCGCACTCATTCTTACTCTGGTCTATCTCTTTTCTTCTCCGACATTCCTCGCTCACTCCCTCTTGCGCTGGCCTCCATCACTTCCATCCTCTAATCCTCCCTCTTTCCGCTGCACTCTGGTCTCCCTCAGATTCTATCCCTCCAGACCTCCCTCCCCTCTTCGCGTGTTCTCCCTCAGTTCCTCTCCAACAATCATCTCTCTCACCCTCACACTCTATCATTGTACATTTTCCTGGCTCTTAATTCTCCCTTCCTTGTACCTCCCGTCCCTCCCACATTGTACATCCGAAGATTTTAAATTCTCTCTCTGTATCTGTCTTTCAGTCAGTATGTCTGTCTGTTTGTCTCTCTGTCTCTGTCTGTCTGTCTGTCTGTCTGTCTGTCTCTCTCTCTCTCTCTCTCTCTCTCTCTCTCTCTCTCTCTCTCTCTCTCTCTCTCTCTCTCTCTCTCTCTCTCTCTCTCTCTCTCTACCCCCCAATCCTCCTCCTGCAGCCATTGTTCCCGTTCGTGCCAGGCCGTCCCCCTCCCTACTGAGTCAGCAGGAAGCTCCCCGCCCGCGCTGACTAGATTAAGGGTGGCCACGTCAGCAGTCAGGAGGGCGGGCGTCAGCACTCCCGTCCGACGGAACATTTGCTCTCCTCACAGCTTGTTCACCACACTCACATATTTTGCTGGGAACTGTTATACCAGTCTCATTTTACCCGTGCGTCACCTTACTGTTACTGTACCAGTCTCGTGTTACTCCTGCGTCACCCTGCGTTACCCTACGTCATGTTACTGTTACTGTACCTGTCTCGTGTTACCCCTGTGTGACCTTACTGTTACTGTGCCTGTCACATGTTACTCCTGCGTCACCTTGGTGTTACTGTACCTGTCTCCTGTTACCCCTTCGTCACCTTACTGTTACTGTACCATTCTCATGTTACCCTGCGTTATCCTTCTGTTACTGTACCAGTCTCATGTTACCCTTCCGTCACCTTACTGTTACTGTACCAGTCATGTATTACCTCTGCGTCACCTTACTGTTACTGAACCAGTCACTTGTTTCCCCTGCGTCACCTTGCTCTTACTGTACCAGTCTCTTGTAACCCTGCATAACGTTACCGTTACTGTACCAGTTTCCTGTTACCCTTGCGGTACGTTACTGTTACTGTACCAGTCTCGTGTTACCCCTGCATCACCTTACTGTTATTGTAACAGTCTCATGTTACCCTTACGTCACCTTACTGTTAATATACCAGTTTTTGATACCCCTGCGTCACCTTACTGTTACTCTACCAGTCTCATGTTACCCCTGCGTCACCTTTCAGTTACTATTCTAGTCTCGTTTTACCCCTGCGTCACCTTACTGTTACTGTACTAGTAACATGTTGCCCCTACGTCACTTTACTGTTACTATACTAGTCTCGTGTTACACCTGCGTAACCTTACTTTTACTGTACGAATCTTGTGCTGCCCTTGCGTCACCTTACTCTTATTGTACCAGTCTCGTGTTACCCCTACTTTACCTTACTGTTACTGTACCAGTTGTTACCCCTGCGTCACGTTACTTTAACTGTACTAGTCATGTTTTACCCCTGCCTCACTTTATTGTTACAGTGCCAGTCTCAGGTCACCGCTGCGTCACCTTACTGTTACTGCTTCAGTCACATTTTATCCCTCCTGCATCTTACTGTTAGTCTACCAGCCGCATGTTACCCTTGCGTTACGTATCACATATTACCCCTGTGTCACTTTACTGTTACTGTGCAGGTCTCATGTTACCCCTGCGTCACCTTACTGTTCCTGTACTAATCTCGTGTTACCCCTGCGCCACCTTACTGTTACTATACTACTCTCGTGTTACCCCAGCTTCACCTTACTCTTATTGTACCAGTCTTGTGTTACCCCTGCGTCACCTTACTGTTACTGTACCTGTCACATGTTACCCTTGCGTCACCTTACTGTAACTGTACCCGTCATGTGTTACCGATGCGTAACTTTACTGTTACTGTACCAGTCTCATGTTACCCCTACGTCACCTAGTCTTGTGTTACCCCTGCGTCACCTTACTGTTACTGTAACAGTCACATGTTACCCCTGAGTCATCTTGTTGTTACTGTACCTGTCTCGTGTTACCCCTTCGTCACCTTATTGTTACTTAACCAGTTTCGTGTTACCCCTGCGTCACCTTACTGTTACTGTACCAGTCACATATTAAAACTGCGTCACTTTACTGTTACAATACGTCTCGTGTTACCCCTGTGTCACCTTATTGTAACTGCAACAGTCTCGTTTTACCCCTGCTTCACCTTACTGTTACTGTATCATTCTCATGTTACCCCTGATTTACCTTACTGTTACTGTACCAGTAACATGTTACCCCTGCGTCACCTTTCTGTTACTCTACCAGTCTCGTGTTACCCTTGCGTCACCTTACTGTTACTGTAACAGTCTCATGTTACCCCTGCGTCACCTTACTGTTACTGTACAAGTCTCGTGTTAGCCCTACGTCACCTTACTGTTACTGTACCAGTCTCTTAGCCCTGCGTCACCATACTGTTACTGTGACAGTCTCATATAACCCCTGCGTCACCTTGTTGCTACTATTTCAGTGTCATGTTACCCGTACGTCACCTTATTGTTACTGTACCAGTCTAATGTTACAGTTGCGTCACCTCACTATTACTGTACCAGTCTTGTTACCCTGCGTCACCTTAGTGTCACTGTACTAGCTTCGTGTTAGCCCTGCGTCACCTTGTTTTTATTGTACCAGTGTCATGACACCCCTGCGTCACCTTCATGTTACTGTACCAGTCACATATTAAAACTGCGTCACTTTACTGTTACAGTACGTCTCGTGTTACCCTGCATCACCTTACTGTTACTGAACCAGTCCCGTGTTACCCCTGCGTCACCTTTCTGTCACTGTACCAATCATGTTACCCCTACGTCACTTTAGTGTGACTGTACCAGTTATGTGTTACCCCTGCGTCACTTTTTTGTTACTGTATCAGTCTTGTGTTACCTCTGCATCACCTTAATGTTACTGTACCAGTCATATGTTACCCCTGCTTCACCTTATTACTATACCAGTCTCATACTACCTCTGAGTCACCTTACTGTTACTGTACCAGTCTCGTGTTACCTTTGCGTCACCTTGCTGTTATTGTACCAGTTTCGTTTTACCCGAGTCACCTTACTGCTACCGTACCAGTCGCATATTATCCCTGCGTCACCTTACTGTTACTCTACCTGTTTCGTGCTACCCCTACGTCAACTTGCTGTTCCTGTAACAGTCTCATGTTACCCCTGCGTCACCTTGCTGTTACTCTAACAGTCATGTATTACCCCTGAGTCACCTTACTGTTACTGTACCTGTCACATGTTGCCCCTGCATCACCTTACTGTTACTGTACTAGTCTCGTGTTACCCCTGCGTCATCTTACTGTTACCGTACCTGTCAAATGTTACCCGTGCGTCACCTTGCTGTTACTGTAGGTGCCTGGTGTTACCCCTGCGTCACCTTACTGTTACTCTAGCAGTCTCGTGTTACCCTGCGTCACCTTACTGTTACTGTACCAGTCACGTGTTACCCCTGCGTCACCTTACTGTTACTGTACAAGTCTCATGTTACCCCTGCGTCAACTTACTGTTATTGTACCAGTCTCGTGTTAACCCTGCGTCACCTTACTGTTACTGTATCAGTCTCGTGTTACCCCTGCATCACCGTAATGTTACTGTACCAATCTCGTGTTACCCCTGCGTCACTTTGCTGCTATTGTACCAGTTTCGTGTTACCCCTGCATCACCTTACTGTTACTGTATCACTCTCATGTTACCCCTGCATCATCTTACTGTTACTGTACCTCTCTTGGTGTTACCCCTGTGTCACCTCACTGTTACTGTACCAGTTACATGTTATCCCTACGTTACCTTACTCTTGCTATACCAGTCTCATGTTACCCCTGCGTCATCTAACTGTTACTCTATCAGTCTCGTGTTACCGTGCGTCACCTTACTCTTACTATACCAGTCTTTTGTTACCCCTGCGTCACCTTAATGTTACTGGACCAGTCTTATATTACCTCTGTGTCACCTTACTGTACAAGTGAATGGTATACTTGTTACCCTTGTGTCACCTTACTGTTACTGTACCCGTCTCGTGTTACCCCTGCGTCACTTTACTGTTACTGTACCTGTCACATGTTATCCTGCGTCACCTTGCTGTTACTGTACCGGTCTCGTGTTAACCCTGCGTCACCTTACTGTTAGTGTGCCAGTCGCATGTTACCCCTGCGTCGCCTTGTCGTTACTGTACCTGTTTCGTGTTACCCCTTCGTCACCTTATTGTTACTTTACCTTTCTCATGTTACCATGCATCACATTAGTGTTACTGTACCAGTCTCGTGTTACCCTTGCGTCACCTTACTCTTACTGTGCCAATCATATATTAGCCCTGAGTCACCTTATTGTTACTGTACCAGTTTCTTGTTTTCCCTGCGTCAACTTGCTCTTACTGTACCGTCTCTTGTAACCCTGCATAACGTTACCGATTCTGTACCAGTTTTGTGTAACCCCTGCGTCACCTTACTGTTACTGTACCAGTCTCGTGCTACCCCTGCGTCACCTTACTGTTACTGAACCAGTCACATGTTACCTCCGTGTCACTTTACTGTTACTGTATCAGTTCGGTGTTACCTCCGCGTCACCTTACTGTTACTGTACCAGTCAGCTGTTACCCCTGCTACACCTTATCATTACTGTACCAGTCTCATGTTACCTCTGCGTCACCTTACTGTTATTGTACCAGTCTCGTTTTACCCCTGAGTCACCTTATTGCTACTCTACCAGTCACATGTTATCCCTGCGTCCCATTACTGTTACTGTACCAGTTTCCTGCTGCCCTGCGTCGACTTACTGTTACTGTAATAGTCACATTTTACCCCTGCGTCACCTTACTGTTACTCTACCAGTCATATATTACCCCTACGTCACCTTACTGTTACTGTACCCGTCACATGTTGTCCTTGCGTCACCTTACTGTTAGTGTGCCAGTCTCGTGTTACCCTGTCGTCACCTTCCTGTTACTGTACCAGTAGAATGTTACCCTTGCGTCACCTTGCTGTTGCTGTAGTTGTGTCGTGTTAACGCTACGTCACCATCTGTTACTGTTGCAGTCTCGTGTTACCCTGCGTTACCTTACTGCTACTTTACTAGTCACATGTTACCTCTGCGTCACCGTACTGTTACGGTACCAGTCTCATGTTACCCCTGCGTCACCTTACTGTTATTGTACCAGTCTCGTGTTGCCCTTGCGTCACCTTAATGATACTGTACTAGTCTTGTGTTACCCCTGCGTCACCGTACTCTTACTGTACCAATCTTTTGTTACCCATGCGTCACTTTGCTGCTGCTCTACCGGTCTCGTTTGACCCCTGCACCACCTTACTGTTACTATACCACTCTCATTTTACCCCTGCGTCACCTTACTGTTACTGTTTCTCTCTTGAATTACCCATGTGTTACCTTACTGTTACTATACCAGTCACCTGTTATTCTTGCGTCACCTTACTGTTACTCTACCAGTCTCATGTTACCCCTGCGTCACCTTCCTGTTACTGTATCAGTCTCGTGTTACCGTGCGTCACCTTACTCTTACTATACCAGTCTTGTGTTACCTCTGCGTCACCTTACTGTTACTGTAGCAGTTACTGATACTGTGCTAGTCACTTTTTACCCTTGCGTTACCTTACTGTTGCTGTACCCAACTCGTGTTACCACTGCGTCACCTTTCTGTTACTGTATCTGTCACATATTCCCCCTGTGTCACCTTCCTATTGCTGTATCAGTCTCGTATTACCCCTGCGTCACCTTACTGTTACTGGTTACTGTTCTAGTCTCGTGTTACCCTTGCGTCACCTTACTGTTAGTGTACCAGTCACATGTTAAAACTGCATCACTTTACTGTCTCTGTACTAGTCTCGTGTTACCCCTGCGTTACCTTATTGTAACTGTACCAGTCTCGTGTTACAACTGCGTCACCCTGCGTTACCTACCTGCTACTTTTTGTACCTGTCACATGTTACCCCTGCGTCACCTTACTGTTACTCTACTAGTCTCGTGTTACCGTGCATCACCTTAATGTTACTGTACCAGTCACATGTTACACCCTTCGTCACCTTACTGTAACTGTACTAGTCATGTGTTACCGCAGCGACACTTTACTGTTACTGTAACAGTCTCATGTTACCCCTGCGTCACCTTACTGTTACTGTACCAGTCTTGTGTTACCGTGCGTCACCTTACTGTTACTGTACCAATGTCATGTTACCCCTGTTACTGTTACTGTCCCAGTCTCATTTTACCCACGCGTTACCTTCCTGCTACTGTACCTGTCACATGTTACCACTGCGTCACCTTACTGTTACTCTATCAGTCTCGTGTTACCCATGCGTCACCGTACTGTTACTCTACCAGTCTCCTGTTACTTCTGCGTCACCTTACTGTTACTGTAACAGTCTCTTTTTACCCCTGCGTCACCTTTCTGTTACTGTACCAGTCTCGTTTTACCCCTGAGATTACACCAGCAACATGTTACCCCTACGTCACCCTACTGTTACTGTACTAATCTCGTGTTACCCCTTCGTAACCTTAAAGTTGCTCTTACTGTACCAGTCTCGTGTTACCCCTTCGTCACTTTACAATTACTCTTTCTGTCTCGTGTCACCCCTGCGTCACCTTACTGTTACTTTATCAGTCTCTTGATATCCCTGCGTCACTGTACTGTTGCTGTACCAATCTCGTGTTACTCCCGCGTCACGTTACTTTTATTGTATCTGTCTATGGTTACCTCTGCTTCATCCTGCTGTTATTGTACCAGTCTCATGTTACCCCTGCGTCACCTTACTGTTTCTGTACCAGTCTCGTGTTACCCCTGCGTCACCTTTTTCTTATTGTACCAGGCCTATGTTACCCTTACGTCACCTTATTGTTACTGTACCAGTTATATCTTACTCCTGCCTCACCTTACTGTTACTGTACCAGTCACATTTTACCTTTGCCTCACCTTGCTGTTATTGTACCAGTCTGTTGTTACCACTGCATAACCTTACTGTTACTGTACCAGTCCTTTGTTGCCCCTGCGTCATCTTACTCTTACTTTACCAGTCTCGTGTTACCCCTGTGTCACCTTACTGTTGCTGTACCAGTCACATGTTACCACTGCGTCACTTTACTAAAACGTTACCAGTTATGTGTTACCCCTGCCTCACTTTACTGTTATAGTGCCAGTCTCATGTTACCCCTGCGTCACCTTACTGTTGCTATACCAGTCACATGTTATCCCTGCCTCACTTTACTGTTATAGTGCCAGTCTCATGTTACCCCTGCGTCACCTTACTGTTACTGTACCAGTCACATGTTATCCCTGCTTCACCTTATTGTTACTGTACCAGTCTCATGTTACCCCTACGTCACCGTACTGTTACTGTCCCAGTCTCATGTTACCGTGCGTCACCATACTGTTTGTACGAGTCTCTTGTTACACCTGCGTCACCTTACTGTAACTGTACTAGTCACGTTACCCTTGCGTCACCTTACTGTTACTGTACCCGTCTCTTGTTACCAATGCGTCACCTTACTATTAATGTACCAGTTAGATGTTATCTTACCAGTCCCCTATTACCCCTGCGTCACCTTACCTCTGCGTCATCTTGTTACTGTGCCTGTCTCGTGTTACCCCTGCGTCACCTTACTGTTGCTGTACCAGTCACATGTTAAAACTGCGTCACCTTAATGTTATTGTACTAGTCTCGTGTTACCCCTGCTTCATCTTATCGTAACTGTACCAGTCTCGTGTTACCACTGCGTCACCTTACTGTTACTGTACCAGTCTCTTGTTACCGTGCGTCACCTTAATGTTCCTTCTACCACACACCTTACTGCAACTGTACCAGTCATGTGTTATCGCTGCGACACTTTACCTTTACTGTAACAGTCTCATGTTACCCCAGCGTCAATTTACTGTTATCTTACCAGTCTTGTGTTAATGTGCGTCACCTTACTGTTACTGTACCGGTGTCTTGTTACCCCTGCGTCACCTTACTGTTACTGTCCCAGCCTCAGTTTACCCTTCGTTACCTTCCTGCTACTGTACCTGTCACATGTTAACCCTGCGTCACCTTACTGTTAATCTACTAGTCTCGTTTTATCCCTGCGTCACCTTACTGTTACACTACCAGTCTCCTGTTACCCCTTCGTCACCTTACCGTTACTGTAACAGTCTCGTGTTATTCCTGTGTCACCTGTCTGTTACTGTGCCAGTCTCGTGTAACCCCTGCGCCACCTTTCTGTTACAATACCGGTCTCGTTTTACCCCTTCGTCATCTTACTGTTATTGTTCCAGTAACATGTTACCCCTAATCACCTTACTGTTACTGTACTAGTCTGGTGTTACCCCTTCGTAACGTTACCGTTACTGTACCAGCCTTGTGTTGCCCCTGCGTCACCTTACTCTTACTGTACCAGTCACGTTACTGTAACTGTACCAGTAATGTGTTACCCCAGCCTCACTTTACTGTTACAGTGCCAGTCTCAGGATTCCCCTACGTCACCTTATTGTTACTGTACCAGCCAAATATTACCCATGCGTCACCTTACTGTTACTGTACCAGTCACATGTTATCCCTGCTTCACCTCACTGTTACTGTACCAGTCTCATGTTACCCCTGTGTCACCCTACTGTTACTGTACCAGTCTCATGTTACCGTGTGTCACCTTACTGTTACTGTACCAGTCTCGTGTTACCTCTGCATCACCTTACTGTTACTGTACCCGTCTCCTGTTACCGCTGCGTCACCTTAATGTTAATATACCTTGCTGTTACTGTACCAATCTCGTGTTACCCCTCCGTCATCTTACTGTTACTGTACCAGTCTCCTGTTACCTCTGCGTCACTTTTCTGTTACTAAAAATGTCTCGTTTTGACCCTGTCACCTTACTGTTACTGTACCAGTAACTTGTTACCCCTGCGTCCCCTTACTGTTACTGTACCAGTCTCGTGTTACCGTGCGTCAACTTACTGTAACTTTACCAGTGTCATGTTACCCCTGCGTCACCTTACTGTTACTGCCCCAGCCTCATTATACCCTTGCGTTACCTTCCTCCTACTGTACCTGTCACATGTTAACCATGCGTCACCTTACTGTTACTCTGCTAGTCTCGTTTTATCCCTTCGTCACCATACTGTTAATCTACCAGTCTCCTGTTACCCCTGCGTCACCTTACTCTTACTGTACCAGTCTTATGTTACCCTTGCGTTACCTTATTGTTACTGTACCAGTTATGTCTTACCCCTGTGTCACCTTACTGTTACTGTACCAGTCACATGTTATCCCTGCTTCACCTTACTGTTTCTGTACCAGTCTCATGTTACCCCTGTGTCACCTTACTGTTACTGTATCAGTCTCATGTTACCGTGTGTCACCTTATTATTACTGTACCAGTCTCGTGTTACCTCTGCATCACCTTACTGTTACTGTACCCGTCTCTTGTTACCGCTGCGTCACCTTAATGTTGATATACCTTGCTGTTACTGTACCAGTCTCGTGTTACCCCTGCGTCATCTTACTGTTACTGTACCAGTCTCCTGTTACCCCTGCGTCACTTTTCTTTTACTATATAAGTCTCGTTTTGCCCCGTCTCACCTGACTGTTACTGTACCAGTCTCGTGTTACCATGCGTCACCTTACTGTTACTTTACCAGTGTCATGTTACCCCTGCGTCACCTTACTGTTACTGCCCCAGCCTCATTCTACCCTTGTGTTAACTTCCTGCTACTGTAACTGTTACATGTTAACCATGCGTCACCCTACTGTTACTCTACTAATCTCGTTTTACCCCTACGTCACCGTACTGCTACTGTACCAGTCTCGTGTTACCGTGCGTCACTTTACTGTTACTGTGCAAGTCACTTGTTACCCCTGCGTCACCTTACTGTAACTGTACCAGTCATGTGTTACCGCTGCGTCAATGTACTGTTACTGCACCAGTCTTTTGTTACCGCGGTACTGCCTTACTGTTACTATACAAGTCTCGTGTTACTGTGCGTCACATTATTGTTACTGTACCAGTGTCACGTTACCCCTGCGTCACCTTAATGTTACTGTACCAGCCTCATTTACCATATCGTTACCTTTGTAAGGTTGAGTTGTCAGGAATGAATACAGGTCTTCTTCGTGGATGGTAGTCAATGAAGATCAGGCGGCCTTTGTAGATTTATTACGAAAGAATATGTACGTACATCTGTAGTACTCTGGGCTATAGTCTTATGACACACTACGACACACTCTAGTGAACAGTGTGACGATGCTGGCCAGTGTGTCCCCTCGGGTCACACTGACAGGAGTTATATGGGAGTCCGTCAACACCCATTCAACAACGTGTTCAAATAACAGATCAGCTCTTACGTGTTCAAACATCCTGAGTAACAGTAGCCCGTGGGAACAGTGAGCCCGTGGGAACATGCATCTAACTCTATGTAACTCACAGTAAAATGATAATAACAAATAGTTCATGAAAAATTAATGGTAATATGCGTGAGTCTTACATTTTGCTCGGCCACAACCTGGCTCAAGCTCCTGCGAGCCATGAAAAGTTATGGTTATTTATGAAATAATACTGAGTACAGAAATAAGCAAATTATAGTTATTACAAGAGTTACTCCTATATCAACTAGTACTCTTGATAAGATAGATAACACACTCTACAATTGTTAGAGGATTAAAAAGATATATATATATATATATATATATATATATATATATATATATATATATATATATCTATTTATTTATTTATTTATTTATTATACTTTGTCGCTGTCTCCCGCGTTTGCGAGGTAGCGCAAGGAAACAGACGAAAGAAATGGCCCAACCCCCACCCATACACATGTATATACATACGTCCACACACGCAAATATACATACCTACACAGCTTTCCATGGTTTACCCCAGACGCTTCACATGCCTTGATTCAATCCACTGACAGCACGTCAACCCCGGTATACCACATCGCTCCAATTCACTCTATTCCTTGCCCTCCTTTCACCCTCCTGCATGTTCAGGCCCCGATCACACAAAATCTTTTTCACTCCATCTTTCCACCTCCAATTTGGTCTCCCTCTTCTCCTCGTTCCCTCCACCTCCGACACATATATCCTCTTGGTCAATCTTTCCTCACTCATTCTCTCCATGTGCCCAAACCACTTCAAAACACCCTCTTCTGCTCTCTCAACCACGCTCTTTTTATTTCCACACATCTCTCTTACCCTTACGTTACTCACTCGATCAAACCACCTCACACCACACATTGTCCTCAAACATCTCATTTCCAGCACATCCATCCTCCTGCGCACAACTCTATCCATAGCCCACGCCTCGCAACCATACAACATTGTTGGAACCACATATATATATATTTTTTTTTTTTTTTTTTTTTTTTTTTTTTCATACTATTCGCTATTTCCCGCAATAGCGAGGTAGCGTTAAGAACAGAGGACTGGGCCTTTGAGGGAATATCCTCACCTGGACCTCTCCTCTGTTCCTTCTTTTGGAAAAAAAAAAAACGAGAGGGGAGGATTTCCAGCCCCCCGCTCCCTTCCCTTTTAGTCGCCTTCTACGACACGCAGGGAATACGTGGGAAGTATTCTTTCTCCCCTATTATATATACATATATATATATATATATATATATATATATATATATATATATATATATATATATATATATATATATATATATATATATATTCCCTGGGGATAGGGGAGAAAGAATACTTCCCACGTATTCCCTGCGTGTCGTAGAAGGCGACTAAAAGGGGAGGGAGCGGGGGGCTGGAAATCCTCCCCTCTCGTTTTTTTTTTTAATTTTCCAAAAGAAGGAACAGAGAATTGGGCCAGGTGAGGGTATTCCCTCAAAGGCCCAGTCCTCTGTTCTTAACGCTACCTCGCTAATGCGGGAAATGGCAAATAGTTGGAAAGAAAAAAAAAATATATATATATATATATATATATATATATATATATATATATATATATATATATATATATATATATATATATATATATATATATATATATATGTTATAAACAATATCAGTATGCAAAAAAAATTCAAGCAGCTCATTCAATACATATTATTCTGGAGTTAGATTCCTCCTCAAATAAGGAAGCGCTGCTGCGACTACCTTCTGAACATTCAATGTGGCTGTAGGGAATTGTATATTAGACACCCTATGTCGTAGACGACAAGATAAGAGGAATACTATGAATAATAATATGAGTGCAATAGACAACGAAATAATTGAAAATCCAGAAACATGAGAAGTGTACTTAAAAGGTACAAAAGCCAAAACATCTATTGCAGCATCTAAATCTTCTTGAACCATAGATGGAAGGTGTTGGATATTAACTTCATTAATGATGGATAAGTTGATGTTATGGGGGATTCGTTCTATACTTGGGATAGCTCTATCAATCTGGCCCAAAAAATGATCATGAGTTCCGAACAATTTGAAACTTGAACTGATAACAGTACACTGCTGTCCTAAATGAATGTGTCCCAGAAACAAATAAGATTTGGGATGATTGGGTGGGCAATGAATGAGAACATTTTGTGGTTCTGGATATTGTGGTACGTGATATTTGTCCATACTTTCAATCCAAGGTTCAGTAACAGTAATTTCCTTAAAGGAACAGGAATGAAGAACATTTTGTTGATGCCCTAAAAGTAGTTGGTACTCACATGAGTTTGTTTGTAAATCATGAAAAACCAAGGTATTGGGGGGGCAAATCAAGTTGTCAAGCAATAGTTTATGGCACAATGCTAAATCATGCAAGGAGAGATGTGCAATCAACGAGGAATTAATATTATATAAGAGAAAGTTCATGTTATCAGCAAGGATGATAGTCTGTTGCAACCCTTTTGTATAATAAAAAGGGAATGGTATTACGTTCACAAGGCTGTAAATATTGGAGTCAGTGAATGGTATGTGGATAATGACCGCTTCAAGGATCACGTCAACCGTTAGTAAGGAGTAATAACTGGTCACGTGATGTAGAGGGAGAGCTGGGGTGCAACCGAATTTCGTCATTGCTTGTTTAATGATACGTGTGAGTTCCGAGAAGGGAAAAAACGATGGTGTGACAACTTGGTTTACCAGATTATTAACATCTTCCAATAAGTCAGTGAAATAATGTGCATAATAAGTGATTTGGGTATATAAACTATCAACATATGTGGAAATAGTCACTATAGCATATATAGTATTAACAGACTTTGACAGTAGTGCTACTTGTTGTGTCAGGTTATTAACAGTTAACATCATGTCATTCAAATATCTAGAATGTTTTAAGACCTTAGCTTCAGCTTTAATAAACCTGTTGTTAAGAAGTCGTTGAAATTGTAAAGATGCAATCTGATTCCTAACTGAATTAAGTTCTTCCTGAGTAGCAATACCAAACAAGTATGATTGGAGGGACCCTACAAAATTAAGCAGACCTCTCTTGCTTCTCCTCTGCTTTTCCGTGTTCATCCTGGTATTAGTATTTACTGGAGATTCAATGTCTTGTATTATGTCATACAGAATCACACAGGTACTATTCAATTTCCAGGTCCACTGGTTTAACAAAGTTGGAGGAGGAGCAACACTAGAGTTTCTGATGGACGCACTGTTGTAAAACTTGAGTAAGGTAGACCGTAAGCGAGGTACGGCCTCCATTAGTTTCACTAGATTATCGTAAGTGTAGGGTAGACCCTCCAGGCCCAACTTAACCGAGACTGTGTCCCTCACGAGGCGGACCCCGCGGGGAGTCGTGAGAAGGGCGCCTGGTACTGCCATGGTGTCATATACAGGAAGACACCATAAGGACATGAGAAGGAAGAACCTGGAAAATGATAAACTTAGCAACTTCCTAAAGGCGAGGTTTTAAGGAATACTGATGTGTCTGTGGTGGTGATGTTGGGGTATTCGGTTCTGGTGTGGGGATAGTCTGAACAGTTGTAGAAGTTGTTTGGGTGACACTGTTTGGGGTTTGAGGAGTACTTTCCGTTGTGGTACCGGAATGATCATGTTCAGAATACTGTAAAACTTTCAAGTGGTCCTCATGTTCTTCACGAATGTCACCTGTATTTAGATGTCGAACCCTGAACTCATGTCCCTTTAAATGAGCTAAGACTCTATAGGGGCCAGAAAATTTTGGGTCAAGTTTAGGAACCTCACTTCTAGAGTTAAATTCCTGCACCATTACCAAGAGTCCGGGAGCCACCTTTGATGGTTTCCCGGATTTATTAGCCTGGTTTGTGAAGGTTGCAGTGGCTTCACCTAGATTTTCCTTGATTCTTTGATGAATCAATTGAGTCGTGCGATATTTTTCCGCTACAACTGATTTCTGGACCGCTGGACATGAAGGAAGGGGCGCTATTATATCATACGGCAACACTTTATCAAAACCGTGTAAGGCGTGGAAGGGAGTGTCTCCAATTGACTTATGATAAGCTGAGTTTAATGAACATTGAACATCAGACAGGTATTCATCCCATTCATCATGATCAAAATTAATGTTGGTGCGAAGACACTGGAGGATCTTACGGTTCAACCTTTCTGCCAGGCCATTCGAGGCTGGATGATGTGACATTATATTACATTTATTTATGTTATACAATTTACAGAGTTGTTCTAATAATGAATTATTAAATTCGCCACCATTATCTGTAACCAAAATCTTAGGAGCATTATGTCTGTCTAAGATATATTTTTTGAACGCCTTAGCGACCGTGGCTGCGTCTTTATTTTGAACTGGGACTAATTCACAATATCTCGTGAAGGCATCAGTAATTACTAAAATGTATCTGTAGCCTGCCATGGACCTATGGAAACCTCCTAATATGTCCATATGAACTCTTTCCCATGGGTATGTAGGTAAAGGATATTTCAACACAGTCTGCGGGGTAGTGGGACTTCCCTTGTATGTGTTACATGTTTGGCACCTCAAAATATAATCCTTAATGCTTTTCTGCATTCTTGGCCAGAAATACCTCAAACGAGTTTGCTTATAGCATTTATCTGCGCCTGGATGTGCGGCCTGCGGTGAATCATGTGCTAACTTCAAGAAATCCTGTACTAATGTTGTTGGAATTATTGTTTGCTTAACAACACGGGCAGGTACTCCTAATTTCGCGTCCCTGCACAAGACTCCCTGCGCTAAATACAATTCTCTGACTGGAACAACTGTTTTAGCATCCAATGAAGATCTTACACCCTCTAGGTATTCTATGACAGGACCCCAGACTGGGTCATCTCGTTGATGTCGTGTCAACCTTTCTACATCAAAATCTACGGGGCTATTACCTACAGTGACTGTACCCACTCTGCGGGAGATGCGTCTGCAACTACATTGGATGAACCCGAAACAAAGCGAAAATCTGGGTCAAATGCTTGTATAGTTAAAATCCACCTCTGAAACTTTCCTGTAGGATCTTGTCTTTGAAAAATACCCAACAGAGCTCTGTGATCTGTATAAACTGTAATAGGGTAACCATATATGTATTCCTTAAAATGTTTGAGTGCCCAAACAACTGCAAGGCCTTCCAATTCTGTTATTGAGTATTTCGATTCCGTCGTCGAACATGTACGGCTCGCATCAGCTATGGGAAAAAGTCTACCCCTATTTGACTCTTGCATAAGTACAGCTCCAAGACCCTGTTTACAAGCATCTGTGTGCAAAATGAAGGGTTTCTCAAAGTTGGGAAATCGAAGGATAGGTGCTTCTATCAAGTGTCGCTTGAGTAAGTTAAACGCATTGTCTTGCGCTGTAGACCACTGGAATGTAATTCCCTGTTTCAGAAGTGAAGTGAGTGGGTTTGCGATCTTCGCGAAATTAGCGATAAATCTTCGATAATATCCTGCTAAACCAAGGAAGGATTTGACCTTGTCTGTTGTGGAAGGGACTGGCCATTCCACAATTGTTCGTACTTTATCTGCATTAGGTTGAATACCGTTTTCGTCAACGGTGTGACCTAAGTAATTAATTCGTGTCTGTAGAAAGGAATATTTGGATAACTTGACTTTTAGGTTTGCATCCTTAAGTCGCAGAAATACTCTCTCAAGACTTTTGAAATGAGAAGCAATATCTGGAGACATGACAATTATATCATCAAGATAAACCAATACTTCTTTGCCCAACATGTGACGAAAAATGTTAGTCATTAACCTTGATAAGGTGATTGGTGAGGAATGAAGACCGAAGGGCATGCATATGAACTGCCAGTGACCATCTGGCGTACTGAACGCAGTCAGGGGGCGGCTTTCCTCTGACAAGGGAATCTGCCAAAATCCGCTTAGTAAATCCAAAGTTGAAAATACCTTATTGTTACCGAGGCTATGAAGAAGCTCTGATACCACTGGTAATGGGAAACGATCTTTCAAAGTGACCTTGTTGTTTTCTAAAATCTATGACTGGTCTAAAAGTTCCGTCCTTTTTCGGAACGATCAGAAGTGGTGAATTCCATGGTGACCGTGATTCTTCTATGACCTTATCTTTCAACATGTCCTGAACCAGTTTGCTTGCTATATCTCTGTGTGCGTGTGGCAAGCGATAGGCTGGGACGTAAATGGGACGTGTGTTTTTCTCCAAGTTAATAGCGTGAACATCCAAATGAGTTCTACCGAGTGGTTCTCCCGATAAGGCAATAGTAGACCTATACTGGTTAAGTAAGTCTGTTAACTGGTCAACATGCTTGGTTAATCCTACCTTGGGTATCATGTCAGGGGTGATGGTCGGGAGCTGATTCGAGCCGTGCACTGCTGATCAGGGGTAGGAGGAGTAGGCGGTGGTCGGTTAATGGAATGTGAGACTAGACGGATGTTAAACTCATGTAACTCCTCGTCTTGAATTCAGGACTTCAAAACGGAGAATTCCACAAGCTTGGTCCCTCTACAGAGACGGACAGGAGTGGGTCCCGTATTGGCAATGTGTACGGTAACCTCTCCATCTGCGGTCTCATGAATAGAGGCATCCATCGATAGCCCTTTGACAGTTAGTGATGAAGGTTCAGCAACTACTCTTAGTACGAGATCACCCTGACTATGTCTCAGTCCATGATCAGTCATCCACTTTCGAGAAAGTGAGAGAGGAACCTTCGTTAATGTGTTACTATGCAGAGTCATATTTGTTTGAAGTTTACCAGGGCAATGAGTAGAAAAATAAAAGGGGTGGGTATTAGCCTTCGTGAAGCAGGACGTGGGAGCAGATGTATTAATGGCCCTGACTGAGTGAGAACTCTTCTCTGACAATGGCAGGAACGTATTATCAACACAAACAACATTTTCATGATAAATAGGACAGATTTTATGTTGTGCCATAGAATGGCGTCCTAGTAACAAGTTAGCAGGAAAAGTTACACCACGAACACTGTAAGGGGTTATGGTAATGACCGAGTCGCCAATGCGAATGTTCATTTTAATAGTGCCCCTTACGTCGAGATTTTCATTTGAGATACTTTGAAGGGGTGGGTAAAAGTCTGAGTATTTAACAAGTTGAGTGCGCATTAATGGTTGAATAAAATCATAATGAACGACATCTGCTTCCGCGCCACTGTCTAGAAAGATTGATTGGCTTATTCTGGAAAGAACCCACTAAATCGAAACTTGTAATGTGAGAAAATGGCGAAGAACGAAAATGTCTTAAGAGTTCCTTATGTGACGGAGTCTTGTCATGAGCGAGAAATTGTCATTGTTGATGATGACATGATGAACCTGTGTTAAATGACGTCTGTCTGGCTAATGCTCGGCATTCCTCTGAAGTGCGTCTAGCGTTCTTATGATATGAACACCTGTCTGGTGTTGTGGGGTGCGAGCGGGTGAAGGTCAGCTTGGTGTCTGACTGCAGGAAATTATGACACGGTCTGCAGCATTGTGACGACCGAGGTTGTGATGCCATGGGTCGTTGACTGCGTTTGTTGTTCTGGTCGAGGCGTGAGAAAGAGTCCGATGTGTCTTGTTTGGTGACACCGGAAACACGTGACCTTATGTGAGTGCTTGTCATCACTGCATCGCTTTAAGTGGCCGTGAGAGGAATGATTGTGTTGATCACTAGAATGTTTCCTCATACATTGGGAAGCCGACACCCTCCCCAGTGTCTTGGTGTTGTGATATCCACCTTTCTTTTTAGTGTAACCCAATACTTTCGTTACTGACCATGATGGGTCGATGTTTTCATCAAGTAACCGCCGAGCTACGTTTGGAGGTCAGGTCCTTGAGAATGAAGAGTATGTGTAATAAACGCACGAGTGTTTGCACATGAGTTCAGGCTTCATCATGGCCGACATCCAGGGTGAGGATTCGTAAGTCTGCCTAAATAACGTCATTCTTCCATGTAAGGTACTCCAGTGATCAGGGATTGACGTATCATCCGTGTATGTAGTGTTAAGAGCACGTAAAAGGACGGTTAGTAGATTATCTGAGAATGATTCCTCACAACCGAATTTAAACAACGTTTTAAATTCCTCCCAAGATTTACAGTTTCGAACATCCTCTGAGTCATAAACAACCCTAGCGTAATTGTTAGGCTTGGTGAAATCAATGAGATTTTTAGCAGCTGATATAAGCGCTTTGTCTCCTGACTCACCATTATGTTCAACACTGTCCTCTACGTTCCTGATCCACCGATCAAAATTTGATAGTTTACCATCAAATAACTCGTGTGGTTCCCTAGCTTGTTTCAGTGTGAAAACTGTTTTCTGTGAAGTATCTGATTGTCCTGAGTTTTCGTGAGGTGGAGGGGGAGGTGGGTGTGGGTGTGGTAGCGTATGGGAAGGTTTCTGTGGGTCATATGTGTCACCAGAATCTGTCAAAACAACTTTGTGCGACGTCGCCATTTTAGAAGGTTGGTTCCGTTTATAGTAAGGGATCCTAGTTAATTTCCTAAGTACATATGAACCTTTACGATTACCTTATGGAATATCTTCGGACATGTAATACAATCAGACTTAAAGTGTTTAAGTAATAAACCTCTCTAAAAATCAAAATACAATGAACACTATTGTCCTAATCCAAAATACCTAACCTGAATATTATTTGAAAATACTGCACCGAAATAAAGGCAATAAAAAGTATGGGATAACAACATACCAATACAAGATTCTGCATGCGAAAGTAATCATCACTAAACACAACAGTATCAATGTATGAAAACATAAGAATATATGCAAGAAAAACAGATTAATTTGCTAAGCTACAAGGACGAATAGTCATATTACCCAAAAGTATATATATATACATATGTCTATATTGATAGACTAGGGACTAGTAACACACAAAAGGAGCATACCTCACAGAGTGAACCATTTTGACACAGTTCTTATCTGAATGGGAGATGCGCTCGCTTAGACGTCTCGGGTGTGGTGTAGCGAGGTGTAGACGTGTGCAGAGGAGCGGCTCGCTAGCAGGAAAGTTGAGTGAGCAACAAGGGCTGGACCACGCGATGCTGACGCCTGGGATGTCGCCACGGCTGCTGATGGTGCGTCTCTGGAGTGGTCGACCGGATGACCTCCACGTTGGTGTTGGCAGGATCGCTGACCTTGCTGGAGACGTGTGGATGTGATGACAACACTCCACGGTGGAGGCGCTGTGTTCCCTTGCAAGTGACACAGTGTCAGCAATGCAATAAAGACGTATCTTCACTGCCTGGAGATACGGGTGATGGAGAACGTAGTCGGCCGTGGATTCCGTCCTTAACGTCCAGTGGAGCGAGCGCCAAGACTCTCAGGTAGGCTTGTATGACTGCTGGGACCACCAGGCGTAGAAATATGAAGTAGACGTGACGGTCGTCTGCGGTCACGTAGGTTCTTACTTCGCTGCCACCATTTGTAAGGTTGAGTTGTCAGGAATGAATACAGGTCTTCTTCGTGGATGGTAGTCAATGAAGATCAGGCGGCCTTTGTAGATTTATTACGAAAGAATATGTACGTACATCTGTAGTACTCTGGGCTATAGTCTTATGACACACTACGACACACTCTAGTGAACAGTGTGACGATGCTGGCCAGTGTGTCCCCTCGGGTCACACTGACAGGAGTTATATGGGAGTCCGTCAACACCCATTCAACAACGTGTTCAAATAACAGATCAGCTCTTACGTGTTCAAACATCCTGAGTAACAGTAGCCCGTGGGAACAGTGAGCCCGTGGGAACATGCATCTAACTCTATGTAACTCACAGTAAAATGATAATAACAAATAGTTCATGAAAAATTAATGGTAGTATGCGTGAGTCTTACACCTTCCTGTTACTGTACCTGTCACCTGTTACTCCTGCGTCACCTTACTGTTACTCTACTAGTCTCGTGTTACCCCTGCGTCACCTTACTGTTACTGTACCAGTATCCTGTTACCCCTGCGTCTCCTTACTTTTATTGTAACAGTCTCATGCTACCCCTGTGTCACCATACTGCTACTGTACCAGTTTTGTGATACCCCTGCGTCACCTTATTGTTACTCTTCCAGACTTATGTTACCCCTGCGTCACCTTACTGTTAATGTACCAGCCTCGTGCTACGCCTACGTCAACTTACTGTTAATGTGCCAGTCTCCTTTTATACTTGCGTCACCTTACTCTTACTGTACCTGTCTCAGTTTACCCCTCTGGCACCATACTGTTACTGTACCAGTCTCGTGTTACCCTTTGTCACCTTACAATTACTCTTCCAGTCTGGTGCTGGTACTTTACCAGTCTCTTGATATACCTGCGTCAACTTACTGTTCTGTACCAATCTCGTGTTACTCCCGCGTCACCTTACTGTTATTGTATCTGTCTCTTCTTACCTCTGCTTCATTCTACTGTTATTGTACCAGTCTCATGTTACCCCTATGTCACCTTACTGTTCCTGTGCCAGTCTCGTGTTACCCCTGCGTCACCTTACTCTTACTGTACTAGTCTTATGTTACCCTTGCGTCACCTTACTGTTACTGTACCCGTTATGTCTTACCCCTGCGGCGCCTTACTGCTACTGTAGCAGTCATTTTATCCCTGCTTCACCTCACTGTTACTGGACCAGTCTCATGTTACTGTGTGTCACCTTGCTGTTACTGTACCAGTCTCATGTCACTGTGTGTCACCTTACTGTTACTGTACCAGTCTCGTGTTACTTCGGCATCACTTCTGTACTAGTCTCTTTTTACCCCCGCATCACCTTACTGTTACTGTGCTAGTCACATGTTACGCTTGCGTCACCTTACTGTTACTATACCCGTCTCTTGTTACCGCTGCGTCATCTTAAAGCTAATGTACCAGTTAGATGTTACACCTATGTCACCTTGCTGTTACTGTACCAGTCTCGTGTTACCCCTGTGTTACCTGACTGTTACTGTACCAGTCTCCTGTTACCCCTGCGTCACTTTTCTGTTACTATATAAGTCTCGTTTTGCCCCTGTGTCACCTTACTGTTACTGTACCAGTAACTTGTTACCCCTGCGTCACCTTACTGTAACTGTACCAGTCATGTATTACCTGTGCGTCACAATGTTTCTGTACCAGTCAAATGTTATCCCTGCTTCACCTTACTTTTACCCAACCAGCCTCATATTACCCTTGCGTTAACTTACTGTTACTGTGCCTGTCACCTTACTATTACTGTACTAGTCTCGTGTTACCCCTTCGTCACCTTATTGTTACTGTACCAGTTACATCTTACATCTGCGTCTTCTTACTGTCACTTTACCCGTCTCGTGTCACCCCTGCGTCACTTTACTGTTACTGTAACAGTCACATGTTACCAGTGTCATCTTGATGTTACTGTACCTGTCTCGTGTTACCCCTTCGTCAACTTACTGTTACTGTACCAGACACATTAAAACTGCGTCACCTTTCTGTTACTATACTTCTCTCGTGTTACCCTTGAGTCACCTTATTGTAACTGTACCAGTCTCGTGTTACCCCTGCGTCACCTCACAGTTACTGTACCAGTCTCTTCTTACCGTGCGTCACCTTATTGTTACCGTACCAGTCACACTTTACCCTTTCGTCTCCTTACTGTAATTGTACCAGTCATGTTACCTCTGCGTCACTATACTGATACTTTACCAGTCTCATGTTACCCCTGCGTAACCAGTCTCGTTTCACCGTGCGTCACCTTACTATTCCAGCCTCATGTTGCACTTGCGTTACCTTCCTGTGACTGCACCTGTCACTTGCTATTCCTGCGTCACCTTATTGTTACTCTACTAGTTACCCCTGCGTCACCTTACTGTTACTGTACCAGTTTTGTGATACCTCTGCGTCACCTTACTCTTACTCTACCAGTTGCGTAATCTTGCTGTTACTGTACCAGTCTCTTGTTACCCCTACATCACCTTACTGTTGTTGTACCAGTCATATGTGAAAACTGCGTCACCTTACTGTTACTGTACAAGTCTCGTGTTACCACTGCGTCACCTTACTGTTACTGTACCAGTCTTGTGTTACCATGCGTCACCTTGATGTTACTCTACCAGTCACATGTTACCCCTTCGTCACCTTACTGTAACTGTACCAATTTTGTGTTACAGCTGCGTCACCTTTCTGTTCCTTAACAGTCTTATGTTACCCCTGCGTGTCACATTACCAGTGTCATGTTACCCCTGCGTCACCTTACTGTTCCTGTCCCAGCCTCATGTTACCCTTGCGTTACCTTCCTGTTATTCTACCTGTCACTTGTTACCCCTTGCTGTTTCTCTACTAGTCTAGTATAACCCGTGCGTCACCTTACTGTTACTCTACCAGTCTCATGTTATCCTTGCGTCACTTTACTGTTACTGTACCAGTCTTATGTTACCCGTGCGTCACCTTTCTCTTACTATACCAATTTCGTTTTACCCCTGCGTCACCTTACTGTTACTGTACCAGTAAGATGTTCTCCTACGTCACTTTACTGTTATTGTACTCGTCTCGTGTTACCCCTACGTAACCTTACCGTTACTGTACCAGTCTTGTGTTGCCTTTGCGTCACCTTACTCTTACTGTAACAGTCTCATGTTACCCCTGCATCATATTACTGTCACTGTACCAGTCACATGTTACCCTTGCGTCACGTTACTGTAACTGTACCAATCATGTGTTACCTTTCCCTCACTTTATTGTTAAAGTGCCAGTCTCAGGTTACCCCTGCGTTACCTCACTGTTACTGTACCAGTCATGTATTGCCCATGCGTCACTTTACTGTTGCTGTACCAGTCACATGTTACCCTTGCTTTACCTTACTGTTACTCTACCAGCCTCATTTTACCCTTGCGTTAACATACTGTTACTGTACCTGTCATATATTACCCCTGTGTCACCTTACTGTTACTGTGGTAGTCTCATGTAGTATAGTAACAGTAAGGTGACGTAGGGGTAACAAGTTACTGGTATAATAACAGTAAGGTGACGCAGGGGTAGAACGAGATTGGTATAGTAACAGAAAAGTGGTACAGGGGTTACGCGAGACCGGTACAGTAACAGAAAGGTGACGCAGGGGTCACATGTCACCTTACTGTTATTTTACTGTATCAGTCTCGTATTACCGTGCGTCACCTTACAATGTCATGTTACCCCTGCGTCACCTTACTGTTACTGTCCCCTCCTCATTGCGTTACCTTCCTCTTACTGTACTTGTCACCTGTTACCCCTGTGTCATGTACTAGTCTCATGTTACCCCTGCGTCACCTTACTGTTAATCCACTTGTCTCGTGTTACCCCTGCGTCACCTTACTGTTAAATCTATAAGTCCCCTGTTACCCCTCCGTCACCTTACTGTTACTGTAACAGTCTCATGTTACCCCTGCGTCACTTTACTGTTACTGTACTAGCTTCATGTTTCCCTTTCATTACCTTACTGTTACTGTATCTCTCATATATTACCCCTGCGTCACCTTACTGTTACTGTACTAGTTTTGTGTTACCTCTGCGTCACCTTACTGTGACTATACCAGTCACATCTTACCTCTGCGTCTTCTTACTATTACTGTACCCGTCTCATCATACCCCTGCGTCACCTTACTGTTACTGTAATAGTCACATGTTACCCTACGTCATCTTGTTACTGTACCTCTCTCGTGTTACCCCTGTGTCACCTTACTGTTACTGTACCAGTCTCGTGTTATCCCTGCGTCACCTTACTGTTAGTGTACCAGTCACATGTTAAAACTGCATCACCTTACTGTCACTGTATTAGTCTCGTGTTACTCCTGCGTCACCTTATTGCAACTGTACTAGTCTCGTGTTGCCACTGCGTCACCCTGCGTTACCTGTCACATGTTGTCCCTGCGTCACCTTAATGTTACTGTACCATTTACATGTTACCCCCTTCGTCACCTTATTGTAACTGTACTAGTCATGTGTTACCGCATCGACACTTTACTGTTACTGTAATGGTCTCATGTTACCCCTGCGTTACCTTACTGTTACTGCTCCAGTCTCGTGTTACCGTCTGTCACCTTACTGTTACTGTACTAGTGTCATGTTACCCCTGTTACTTTTACTGTACCAGCCTCATTTTACCCTTGCGTTACCCCTGCGTCACCTTACTGTTACTGTACTAGTCTCGTGTTACCCCTGCGTAACCTTACTCTTACTGTACCAGTCTTGTGTTACCGTGCGTCATCTTACTGTCACTGTACCAGTGACGCGTCATCTTATTGTTACTGTCCCAGCCTCAGTTTACCCTTCGTTACCTTCCTGCTACAGTACCTGTCACATGTTAACCCTGCGTCTCCTTACTGTCACTCTACTAGTCTCGTTTTACCCCTGCGTCACCTTACTGTTACTCTACCAGTCTTCTGTTACCCCTGCGTCACCTTACTGTTACTGTAACAGTCTCATGTTGCCCCTGCGTCACCTGTCTGTTTTCTGTGCCAATCTCGTGTAACCCCTGCGTCACCTTTCTGTTACTATACCGGTCTCGTTTTACCTTTTCGTCATCTTACTGTTATTGTACCAGTAACATGTTACCCCTAAGTCACCTTACTGTTACTGTACTAGTCTAGTGTTACCTTACCGTTACTGTACCAGTCTTCTGTTGCCCCTGCGTCACCTTACTCTTACTGTACTACTGTACTAGTCACTGTACCAGTAATGTGTTACCCCTGCCTCACTTTACTGTTACAGTGTCAGCCTCATGTTACCCCTGCGTCACCTTGCTGTTACTGTACCAGTCACCTTACTGCTTCACCTTACCGTTCCTCTCCCAGCCTCATGTTACCCTTGCATTACCTTACTGTTACTGTACCTGTCACATATCACCCCTGTGTCACTTTACTAGTCTCCTGTTACCCCTATATCACCTTACTGTTACTTTACCAGTCACATTTTAAAACCGTGTCACCTTACTGATACTGTATTAGTCTTGCGTTATCCCTGAGTCACCTTATTGTCACTGTACCTGTCTCATGTTACCCCTTCGTCACCTTATTTTTACTGTACAGATCGTGTTACCCCGGCATCACCTTACTGTTACTTTACCAGTCACGTTAAAATTGTGTCACCTTACTGCGTTACCATATTGTAACTGTACCAGTCTCGTGTTACCCCTACGTCACCGTACTGCTACTTTACCAGTCTCGTGTTACCGTGCGTCACCTTACTGTTCCTGTGCCAGTCACTTGTTACCCCTGCGTCACCTTACTGTAACTGTACCAGTCATGTGTTACCGCTGCGTCACTTTACTGTTACTGTACCAGTCTCATGTTACCCCGGTGCCACCAGACTGTTACTATACCAGTCTCGTCTTACCGTGCGTCACCTTACTGTTACTGTACTAGTGTCACGTTACCCCTGTGTCACCTGACTGTTACTGTACCAACCTCATTTACAATTTCATTACCTTCCTGTTACTGTACCTGTCACCTGTTACTCCTGCGTCACTTTACTGTTACTCTACTAGTCTCGTGTTACCCCTGCGTCACCTTACTGTTACAGTACCAGTATTCTGTTACCCCTGCGTCACCTTTCTGTTACTGTAAGTCTTATGTTACCCCTGCGTCACCTTACTGCTAATGTACCAGTTTTGTGATACCCCTGCGTCACCTTACTGTTACTCTTCCAGTCTCATGTTACCCCTGTGTCACCTTACTCTTACTGTACCAGTCTCGTGTTACCCCTACGTCAACCTACTGTTAATGTGCCAGTCTCCTTTTACCCCTGCGTCACCTTACTCTTACTGTACCTGTCTCAATTTACCCCTGCGGCACCTTAATGTTACCTGTACCAGTCTCTTGATATATCTGCGTTACCTTACTGTTACTGTACCAATCTCGTGTTACTCCCGCGTGACCTAATTGTTATTGTATCTGTCTCTTGTTACCTTTGCTTCATCCTACTGTTATTGTACCATTCTCATGTTACCCCTGCGTCACCTTACTGTTCCTGTACCAGTCTCGTGTTACCCCTGCGTCACCTTACTCTTACTGTACCAGTCTTATGTTACCCTTGCGTCACCTCACTGTTACTGTACCAGTTATGTCTTACCCCTGCGTCACCGTACTGTTGCTGTACCAGTCACATGTTATCCCTGCTTCACCTTACTGTTACTGTACCAGTCTCATGTTACTCCTGTGTCACCTTACTGTTACTGTACCAATATCATATTACCGTGTGTCACCTTACTGTTAGTGTACCAGTCTTGTGTTGCCTCTGCATCACCTTACTGTTACTGTAACCGTCTCTTGTTACCGCTGCGTCACCTTAATGTTAATGTACCAGTTAGATGTTACCCTTATGTCCTCTTGCTGTTACTGTACCAGTCTCGTGTTACCCCTGCGTCACCTTACTGTTACTGTACCAGTCTCCTGTTACCCCTGCGTCAAGTTTCTGTTACTATGTCTTGTTTTGCCCGTGTCACCTTACTGTTACTGTACCAGTAACTTGTTACCCCTGCGTCAACTTACTTTTACTGTACCAGTTTCGTGTTACCATGCGTCACCTTACTGCTACTGTACCAGTGTCATATTACACCTGCGTCACCTTACTGTTACTGTCCCAGCCTCATTTCACCCTTGCGTTACCTTCCTGCTACTGTACCTGTCATATGTTAATACTGCGTCACCTTTCTGTTACTATACCGGTCTCGTTTTACCCCTTCGTCATCTTACTGTTATTGTACCAGTATCATGTTACCCCTACGTCACCTTATTGTTACTGTACCAGTCACATGTTGCCCCTTCGTAACGTTACCGTTACTGTACCAGTCTTGTGTTGCCCCTGTGTCACCTTACTCTTACTGTAACAGTAACGTTACGTTACTGTAGCTTTTCCAGTAATGTGTTACCCGTGCCTCACTTTACTGTTACAGTGCTAGTCTCAGGATTCCCCTACATCACCTTACTGTTACTGTACCAGTCAAATATTACCCATGCGTCACCTTACTGTTACTGTACCGGTCACATGTTATCCCTGCTTCCCCTTACTGTTCCTCTACCAGCCTCATGTTACCCTTGCGTTACCTTACTGTTCCTCTGACAGTCTCATGTTACCGTTGCGTTACCTGACTGTTAAAGTACCTGTCACATACTACCCCTGTGTCACTTTACTGTTAGTGTACTAGTCTCGTATTACCCCTACGTCACCTTACTGTTACTGTACCAGTCACATGTTAAAACTGTGTCACCTTACTGTTACTGTACTAGTCTTGAGTTACCTTATTGTAACTGTACTGTCTCGTGTACAGTTACCTTATTGTTCGTCACCTTATTGTTACTGTACCAGTCTCGTGTTACCCCTGCGTCACCTTACTGTTACTTTACCAGTTACTTGCTAAAACTGTGTCACCTTACTGAGTCTGCTTATTGTAACTGTAACTGTCTCGTGTTACCCCTACGTCACCGTACTACTACTGTACCAGTCTCGTGTTACCGTGCGTCACTTTACTGTTACTGTGCCAGTCACTTGTTACCCCTGCGTCACCTTACTGTAACTGTACCAGTCATGTGTTACTGCTGCGTCACTTTACTGTTACTGTATCATCCTCATGTTACCCCGGTGCCACCTTACTGTTACTGTACCAGCCTCATTTACCATATCGTTACCTTCCTGTTACTGTACCTGTCACCTGTTACCCCATCGCCACCTTACTGTTACTCTACTAGTCTCGTGTTACCCCTGCATCACCTTATTGTTACTGAACCAGTATCCTGTTACCTGAGTCACCTTACTGTTACTGTAACAGTCTCATGTTACCCCTACGTCACCTTACTGCTACTGTACCAGTTTTGAGATACCCCTACGTCACCTTACTGTTACTCTTCTAGTCTCATGTTACCCCTGTGTCACCTTACTGTTACTGTACCAATCTCGTGTAACCTATACGTCAACTTACTGTTAATGTGCCAGTCTCCTTTTACCCTTACGTCACCTTACTCTTACTGTACCTCTCTCAATTTATCCCTGCTGCACCTTACTGTTACTGTGCCAGTCTCGTGTTACTCGCGCGTCACTTTACAATTACTCTTCCAGTCTCGTGTTACCCCTGCGTCACCTTACTGGTACTTTACCAGTCTCTTTATATACCTGCGTCACCTTACTGTCCTGTACTAATCTCGTGTTACTCTCGCGTCACCTTACTGTTATTGTATGTCTCTTCTTACCCCTACTTCATCCTACTGTTATTGTCCCAGTCTCATGTTATCCCCTGTACCAATCTCGTGTTATCTCTACATCACCTTACCAGTCTCTTTTTACAACTGCGTCATCTTACTGTTACTGTGCTAGTCACATGTTACACTTGCGTCACCTTACTGTTACTGTACCCGTCTCTTGTTACCGCTGCGTCATCTTAATGTTAATGTACCAGTTAGATGTTACCCCTATGTCACCTAGCTGTTACTGTACCAGTCTCCTGTTACCCCTACGACACTTTTCTGTTATCATTTAAGTCTCGTTTTGCCCCTGTGTCACCTTACTGTTAATGTATCAGTAACTCGTTACCCCTGCGTCACCAGTCATGTATTACTCATACGTCACGATACTGTTACTGTACCAGTCAAATGTTGTCCCTGCTTCACCTTACATTTACTCTACCAGCCTCATATTACCCTTGCGTTACCTTACTGTTACTGTACCTGTCACCTTACTGTTACTGTACTAGTCTCGTGTTACCCCTCCATCACTTTATTGTTACTGTACCAGTTACATCTTACCTCCCCGTCTTCTTACTCTTACTTTACCCTCCTCGTGTTACCCCTGCGTCACTTTACTGTTACTCTAAGTCATATGTTACCCGTGTCATCTTGTTGTTACTGTACCTGTCTCGTATTACCCCTTCGTCATCTTAATGTTACTGTACCAGACACATATCAAAACTGCGTCACTTTACTGTTACTGTACTTTTCTCGTGTTACCCCTGCGTCACCTTATTGTGACTGTACCAGTCTCGTGTTACCCCTGCGTCATCACAGTTACTGTACCAGTCTCTTGTTACCGTGCGTCACCTTATTGTTACCGTACCGGTCACACTTCACCCTTTCGTCACCTTACTTTAATTGTACCAGTCATGTGTTACCGCTGCGTCACTATACTGATACTTTACCAGTCTCATGTTACCTCTGCGTAACCAGTCTCGTTTCACCGTGTGTCACCTTACTGTTAATGTACCAGTGTCATGTTACCCCTGCGTCACCTTACTGTTTCTGTCCCAGCCTCATGTTGCACCTGACACTTGTTACTCCTGCGTCACCTTACTTTTACTCTACTAGTCTTGTGTTACCTATGCGTCACCTTACTGTTACTGTAACAGTCTGATGTTACCTCTGCGTCACCTTACTGTTCCTGTACCAGTTTTGTGATACCCCCTGCGTCACCTTACTCTTACTCTACCAGTATCATGTTACCCTTGCGTTACCTTACTGTTACTGTACCTTTCACATATTACCCCTGTGTCACCTTACTGTTACTGTGTCACCTTACTCGTATTACCCCTAAGTCACCTTACTATTACTGTACCAGTCACATCTTACCTCTGCATCTTCTTACTGCTACTGTACCCGTCTCGTGTTACCCCTGCGTCATCTTGTTGTTACTTTACCAGTCTCGTGTTACCCCTACGTCACCTTACTGTTACTGTACCAGTCATATTTTAAAACTGAGTCATCTTACTGTACCAGTACTAGTAGCTGGTAGCCTACTAGCCTCGTGTTACCCCTGCGTCACCTTACTGTTACTGTACCTATCTCGTGTTACCGTGCGTCACCTTAATGTTACTCTACCAGTCACATGTTACCCCTTCGTCACCTTATTGTAACTGTACCAGTCATGTGTTACAGCTGCGTCACCTTACTGTTACTTTACCAGTCTTATGTTACCTCTGCGTTACCTTTCTGTTATTGTACCAGTCTCGTTTTACCTTGCGTCACCTTACTGTTACTGTACCAGTGTCATGTTACCCCTGCGTCACCTTACTGTTCCTGTCCCAGCCTCATGTTACCCTTGCGTTACCTTCCTGTTACTGTACTAGCCTCGTGTTACTCCTCCGTCACCTTATTAACAATAAGGTGACGGAGGAGTAACACGAGGCACCAGTTACCTGTCACTTGTTACCCCTGCCTCACATTGCTGTTACTCTACTGGTCTAGTTTTACCCCTGCGTCACCTTACTGTTACTCTACCAGTCTCATGTTATCCCTGCGTCACCTTACTGTTACTGTAATAGTCTCATGTTACCCCTGCGTCACCTTGCTCTTACTATACCAGTTCCGTTTTATTCCTGCGTCACCTTACTGTTACTGTAACAGTCTCATGTTACCCCTGCGTCACCTTACTGTTACTGTACCAGTAACATGTTCCCCTACGTCACGTTACTGTTACTGTACTCGTCTCGTGTTACCCCCTGCGTAACCTTTCCGTTACTGTACCAGTCTTGTTTTGCCCTTGCGTCACCTTATCTTACTGTAAAAGTCTCATGTTACCCCTGCATCATCTTACTGTCACTGTACCAGTCACATGTTACCCTTGCGTCACGTTACTGTAACTGTACCAGTCATGTGTTACCCCTGCCTCACTTTATTGTTACAGTGCCAGTCTCAGGTTACCCCTGCGTCACCTTACTGTTGTTGTACCAGTCACATATTACCCTTGCTTCAACTTACTGTTACTCTACCAGCCTCATGTTACCCTTTCGTTATCTTACTATTACTGCACTTGTCATATATTACCCCTGTGTCACCTTAATGTTACTGTACTAGTTACTCCTGCCCCACCTTACTGTTACTGTCACCTTACAGTGTCATGTTACCCCTGCGTCACCTTACTGTTACTGTTCCCTCCTCATTGCGTTACCTTCCTGTTACTGTACCTGTCACCTCTTACCCCTGTGTCACCTTACTGTTACTGTGCTAGTCTCATGTTGCCCCTGCGTCATCTTACTGATAATCCACTAGTCTTGTGTTACTCCTGCGTCACCTTACTGTTAAATCTATAAGTCACCTGTTATCCCTCCGTCACCTTACTGTCACTGTAAGTCTCATGTTACCCCGGCGTCACCTTACTAGCATCATGTTTCCCTTGCGTTACCTCACTGTTACTGTATCTCTCACATATTACCCCTGCATCACGTTACTGTTAGTGTACTAGTTTTGTGTTACCCCTGCGTCACCTTACTGTTACGACACCAATCTCATGTTATTCCTGCGTAACCTTACTTTTACTGTACCAGTCTCATTTTGCTACTGTACAGTTACTCTGCGTCACCTTACTGTTACTGTACCACTCACATGTTACCCCTGGGTCACCTTACTCTTTCTGTACTAGTCTCGTGTTACCCATGTGTCACCTTACTCTTACTGTACTATTCATATGTTACCCCTGCGTCACCTTACTGTAACTGTACCAATCACATGTTACCCCTGCCTCACTTTACTGTCATAGTGCCAGTCTCATGTTACCCCTGCGTAACCTTACAGTTACTGTGCCAGGCTCGTGTTACCGTGCGTCACCTTACTGTTACTTTGCGTCATTTTGTTGTTACTGTACCAATTTCTTGTTACACCTGCGTCACCTTACTTTTACTCTACCATTCAAATGTTACCCCTGCCTCACATTGCTATTACTGTAGGTGTTTCTTGTTAACCATATGTTACCCCTGCTACTGTTACTGTAGCAGTCACCTTACTCTTACTGTACCAGTCACACCTTATCCCTGCTTCACCTTACTGTTACTCTACCAGCTTCATGTTATTTTACCTGTAACTTATTACCCCTGTGTCACCTTAATGTTACCGTATTGTCACGTGTTACACCTGCGTCACCTTACTGTTACTTTACCAGTCACATCTTACCTCTGTGTCTTCTTACTGTTACTGTAGCAGTCTCGTGTTCCCCTGCGTCACCTTACTGTTACTGTACCAGTCATCTGTACCCTTGTGTCACCTTACTGTTACTGTAAAAGTCTCATGTTATTCCTCTGTCGCCTTACTGCTGCTGTGCCTGTCTCATGTTACCCCTGTGTCACCTTACTGTTACTGTACCAGTCTCGTGTTAATGTACGTCACCTTACTCTTACTGTACCAGTCTCGTGTTACCCATGCGTCACCTTACTGTTACTCTACCAGTCTTATGGTACCCCTGCGTCACCTTATTATCCATGCGTCACCTTTCTTTTACTGTACCCGTCACATGTACCACTGCGTCATCTTGCTATTACTGTACTAGTCTCGTTTTACTCCTGCGTCACCTTACTGTTACTGCACTAGTATCGTGTTACCCCCGCGTAACCTTACCGTTACTGTACCAGTCTTGTGTTGCCCCTGCGTTACCTTGCTCTTACTGTACCAGTCTCTTGTTACCCCTGTGTCACCTTACTGTTACTGTACCAGTCACATGTTACCGCTCCGTCACGTTACTGTAACTGTACCCTGCCTCACTTTACTGTTACAGTGCCAATAACCTTTCAGTTACAGTACTAGTCTCCTGTTACAGTGCTAGTCTCATGTTACCCCTGCGTCACCTTGCTGTTACTGTACCATTCATGTATTACCCATGCGTCACCTTAGTGTTACTGAACCAGTCATATGTTATCCCTGCTTCACCAGCCTCATGTTACCTTTACGCTACCTTACTGTTATCATACCTGTCACATATTACCCCTGTATCACCTTAATGTTACTGTACTAGTTTCGTGTTACCCCTGCGTCACCTTACTGTTACTTTGCCAGTCACATCTTACCTCTGCGTCTTCTTAATGTTACTGTACCCGTCTTATGTTACCCCTGCATCACTTTACTGTTACTGTAACAGTCACATGTTGCCCCTGCGTTATCTTGTTATTTCTGTACCTGTTCGTGTTACCCCTTCGTCACCTTACTATTACTGTACCAGTCTCGTGTTACTCCTGCGTCACCTTACTGTTACTGTACCAAGCACATGTTAAAACTGCGTCACCTTATTGTTGCTGTACTAGTCTGAGGTTACCTCTGCTACATCTTATTGTAACTGTATCAGTCTCGTCACCTTACTGATACTGTACCAGTCTCGTGTTACCATGCGTCACATTACTGTTACTGTACCAGTCTCATTTACCCCTGCGTCACCTTACTGTTACTGTACCAGTCTCGTGTTACCGTGTGTCACCTTACTATTACTGTACCAGTGTCATGTTACCCCTGCGTCACCTTACTGCTACTGTATCTGGCACATGTTACCCTGCGTCACTTTATTTTTACTCTACTAGTCACCTTACTGTTACTTTACTAGTCTCCTGTTACCTGTGCGTCACCTCACTGTTACTGTAGCAGTCTCAACTTACTCTTACTGTATGAGTCATATGTTACTTTACTGTTACTCATCCAGTCTCGTACCATACCTGCGTCACCTTACTGTCACTGTACTATGGTCACCTTACTGTTACTATAACAGTCAAATGTTACCCCTGCGTCACTTTACTGTTTTGTACCAGTCACTTATTACCCATGCTTCAGCTTACTGTTACTGTACCAGGCACATGTCATCCCTGCTTTACCTTACTGTTATTGTACCATTCTCATGTTACCCTTACGTCACCTCAGTGTTACCGTGCGTCACCTTACTCGTGCTGTACCAGTCTCGTGTTACCCTTACGTCACCTTACTGTTACTGTAGTAGTCACATGTTACCCTTGCGTCATCTTACTGTTACTGTACCAGTTACATGTTACCCATATGTCACCTTGCTGTTATTGTACCAGTCTCGTGTTACCCCTGCGTCACATTTCTGTTACTATGCCAGTCTCGTTTTACCCCTGCGTCACCTTACTGTTACTGTACTAGTCTCGTATCATTCCTGTGCCACCTTACTGTTACTATACCAGTCTCGTGTTATTCCTGTGTCAACTTACTGTCACTGTCCTAGTCTCATGTTATCCCTGCGTCACCTTACTGTAACTGTACAAGTCATTTGTTACCATTGCGTCACTTTACTGTTATTCAACCAGTCTCGTAACGTTAACAGTCTCGTGTTCCCAGCGTTACCTTACTGTCAATGTACCAGTTTCATTTTACCCTGCGTTACTTTACTATTACAGTACCAGTCACAAGTTACTCATTTGCGTCACCTTACTGTTACTGTACCTATGCGTCACCTTACTGTTATTGTACCAGTCACTTGTTACCCCTCTACCTGTCTCAACACGAGACAGGTACAGTAAGGTTACTGTTATACTGCGTCACCTTACTGTTAATGCACGAGTCACATGTTACCCCTGCTTCACCTTGCTGTTACTGTGCCAGTCAGTTTTTACATCTGCGTAACGATACCGTTACCGTACGAGTCTTGTGTTACCCTTGCATCACCTCACTGTACCATTCTCGTGTTACCATTCGTCACCTTACTCGTACTGTACCAGTCTCGTGTTATCCCTGCGTCACTTTACTGTCAATGTACCAGTTTCATTTTACCCTGCGTTACTTTACTATTACAGTACCAGTCACAAGTTACTCATGAATCACTTTGCTGATACTGTACCATTCTCGTGTTTCCCTTGCGTCACCTTACTGTAGCTATACTAGTCTCGTGTTACCCATACGTCACCTTACGTTACTATACCAGTCTCGTGTTACCCGTGCGTCACCTTACTGTTACACTACCAATCACATGTTACCCCTACCTCACTTTACTGTAACTGTAACAGTTATGTGTTACCACTGCGTCACTTTACTGTTACTGTACCAGTCTCATGTTACCCCTGCCTCACCTTACTGTTACTTTACCAGTCTCGTGTTACCTTGCGTCACCTTACTCTTACTGTATAGGTGTCTTGTTACCCCGTGCGTCACCTTACTGTTACTGTACTAGCCTCATGTTACCCTTGCGTTACCTTACTGTTACTGTTACTGCGTCACCTTACTGTTTCCATTTTAGTGTCGTGTTACCTTTACTGTTACTGTACCAGTCTCCAGTAACCCTTGCGTCACCTTACTGTTACTGTACCAGTCTCATGTTGCCCCTGCGTCACCTTACTGTTACTGTACTAGTATCGTGTTGCCAGTCATGTATTACCCCTGCGTCACATGTTACCTCTGCGTCTTCTTACTGTTACTGCGTCACCTTACTTTTACTATATTTGTTACCCGTGCGTCACTTTACTGTTACTGTACCAGTGTTACCTTACTGTTACTGTACCAGTCAAATATCACCCTTGCGTCACCTTACTGTTACTGTACCAGTCTCATGTTGCCCCTGCGTCACCTTACTGGTCCTGTACTAGTATCGTGTTCCCAGTCATATATTATCCCTGCGTCACCTTACTGTTACTGTACCAGTCACATGTTACCTCTGCGTCTTCTTACTATTACTGCGTCACCTTACTTTTACTATATTTGTTACCCCTGCGTCACTTTACTGTTACTGTACCTGTGTTACCTTACTGTTACTGTACCAGTCAAATATCACCCTTGCGTCACCTTACTGTTACTGTACCAATCATATGTTACCTATTTGGTCACCTTACTGTTACTGTACCAGTCTCGTGTTACCCCTGCGTCATTTTATTGTTATTGTACCTGTCTCGTGGTACCCCTGCGTCACCTTACTGTTACTGTACCAGTCATGTCTTATCCCTGCCTCACCTTGCTGTTAATGTACCAGTTACATGTTACCCCTGTTACTGTATCAGTCAGTTTTTACCTCTGCGTAACGTTGCCCCTGCGTCACCTTACTGTCACTGTTGCCAGTTTCTTGTTACCCCCGCGTCACCTTACTGTTACTGTACCAGTCTCATGTTACCCCTGCGTCACCTTTCTGTTACTGTACCAGGATCGTGATACCCATGCGTCACCTTACTGTTACTGTATCTGTCTCTTGTTACCCTTGCGTCACCTTATTGTTATTGTACCAGTCACATGTTATTGTACCAGTCTTGTGTTACTTCTGCGTCGCCTTACTGTTACTGTACTAATCTCGTGTTACCCCTGCGTCACTTTGCTGCTACTGTACAAGTCTGTTACTGTTACTGTGCCAGTCTCATGCTACCCCTACGTCACCTTACTGATACTGTACCTGTTTAGTGTTACCCGTGTCACCTTACTGTTACTCTACCAGTTTCGTGTTTCACATGCGCCACTTTATGTTACTGTACTAGTCTCGTGTTACCCCTGCGTCACCTTACTGTTACTTCACCAGTCATATCTTACATCTGCTTCTTCTCATTGTTACTGTAGCAGTCTCGTGTTACAATGCCTCACCTTACTGTTACTGTACCAGCCACATGTTACCCCTGTGTCACCTTACTGTTACTGTACCAGTCACATGTTACCCCTGTGTCACCTAACTGCTACTGTACCTGTATAGTGTTACTCCTGTGTCACCTTACTGTTACTGTACCAGGCTCGTGTTAATGTGCGTCACCTTACTCTTACTATACCGGTCTCGTGTTATCCCTGCGTCGCCTTACTGTTACTGTACCAGTCTTATATTACCTTTGCGTCACCTTGTTGTTACCATACTAGTCACCTGTTACCCTTGCGTCACCTTACTTTTACTGTACCTTTCACATGTTACCCCTGCGTCACCTTGCTGTTACTGTACCAGCCTCGTTTTATCCCTGCCTCACCTAACTGTTACTGTACTAGTAACACTAGTAACATGTTACACCTACTTCACCGTACTGTTACTGTACTAGTATCGTGTTACCCCTGCGCAATCTTACCGTGACTGTACCAGTCTTGTGTTGCCCCTACGTCACCTTACTCTTACCGCACCAGTCTCTTGTTATCCCTGCGTCCCCTTACTGTTACTGTACCAGTCACATATTACCGCTCCGTCACGTTACTGTAACTTCGAGTTATGTGTTACCTCTGCCTCACTTTACTGTACCAGTGCCTGTCTCATGTTACCCCTGCGTCACCTTACTCTGTACCCAAAATGACAATTCTTTGTGATAAAGGAAACAAAAAACACGTTCAACTAACTGGTGAAACCCAACTCTGAGCGGAAGACGGTCCAAACAGGAGAACATAAGATAGGGTTGCTGCGTTGAAGTAGCCAGCTGACGTCATCTGATAGGTAGGGTTTGGGATTAACCGACCAATCATTGATTAGATAATTTGTGGGTTCAGAGCCTCGCCCTTCTCATGACATCACCCGGGTGCTCAGAGAAGCAACCCTACCTTATGATGTGCTGTTTGGTTTCTCTTCCCTTTCTTGACTTCGTTGGCTCATTCATGTGAATGTCGACTCTTTATATAGCTTGGTCAACTGCTGAAATGCGACTCTGGGCGGAAGACGGTCCAGCAGAACATAAGGTAGGGGTTGGTGTGTTGAAATACCCGGATGACGTCATCTGACAGGTGGGGCTTGGAACTTACCAACCAATTATTGATCAGATGATTTGTGGGTTCAGAGTCCCGCCCTTCTCATGACGTTAACCGGGAGCTCAGAGTAGCAACCCTACCTTATGATGTGCTGTTTTGTTTCTCTTCCGCTCACGTCGCCTTTCTTTACCTAGCTGGGTCATTCATTTGAATGTTGACTCTTTAATAAGCTCGGTCAACTGCTGAAATGCGACTCTGGGCGGAAGACGGTCCAAACAGGAGAACATAAGATAGAGTTGCTGCTATGAAGTACCCGGCTGACGTCACCTGATAGGCGGTGCCTGGGCATGACCGACCAAATCTTTAGGCAGATATTTTGTGGGTTCAGAGCCCCGCCCTTCTCATGACGTCACCCGGTAGCTCAGCCTTTCTTCGCCTCGCTGGCTCATTTGAAAGACGACACTTTATGTTAAAAAAGGGCACTCTGAGCGGAAGACGGTTCAAACAGAACATAAATTAGGGTTGCTTCGTTGAAGTACCCGGATGACGTCACATGATTGGTGGCGCTTGGGCATGACCGACCAATCATTGATCAGATATTTTGTATATACAAAACCCCGCCTTTCTCATGATGTCTTCCGGGTAAGTCAGAGAAGCAACCCTACCTTATGTTGTGCTCTTTGATTCCTCTTCCACACACGGAGGCCTTCCTTGGCCTCGCTGGCTAGAAGACTCCTTATGGTAATAATAATAAAAAAAAAAGGCTCTGGCAGTTGCTGAAATGTGACTCTGAACAGAAGACGGTCCAAACAGATCATAAGATAAGGTTGGTTTGTTGAAATATCCGGATGACGTCATCTGATAGGTGGGGATTGGGACTTACCGACCAATTATTGATCAGATAATCTATGTGTTCAGAGCCCCGCCCTCCTCATGACGTCACCCGGGAGCTCAGAGTAGCAATCCCACCTTATGATGTGCTGTTTGGTTTCTCTTCCGCTCACGGTGGCCTTTCTCGGGCTCGCTGGCTCATTCATGTCAATGTTGACTCCTTTACTAAGCTCGATCAACTGCTAAAACCCAACTCTGAGCGGAAGACGGTCGAAAGAGGAGAACATAAGATAGGGTTGCTGCTTTGAAGTACCCGGCTGACGTCATCTGATAGGTGGGGCCTGGGTAGGACAGACCAAATTTTTGGGCAGATATTTTGTGGGTTCAGAGCTCCTCCCTTCTCATGACGTCACGCGATAGCTCAGCGCAGCAACTTTACTTTATGTTGCGCTATTTGGTTCCTCTTCCGCTCACGGAGGCCTTTCTTAGGCCTCGCTAGCTCATTTGAATGACGACATTTTTGGTTAAAAAAAAAAAAAAGGGCACTGAGCGGAGATCGGTCCAAACAGGAGAAAATAAGGTAGCGTTGCTGTTCGAAGAATCCGGATGACGTCATCCGATAGGTGGGGTTTGGGATTGACCAACCAATCCTTGATCAGATAATTTGTGGGGTCAGAACCCCGCCCTTCTCATGACATCACCCGGGAGCTCAGGGAAATAACCCTACCTTATGATGTGCTGTTTGGTTTCTCTTCCGCTCACGGTGGCCTTGTTTGACCTCGCTGGCTTATGTGAAATGACGACGGCTTTATCCTGCTTAAATGCGACTCTGAGCGGAAGACGGTCCGAACAGAACATAAGGTAGGGATCCTGCGTTGAAGTAGCCGGCTGACGTCGTCTGATAGGTGGGGCTTGGACATGACCAATCATTGGTCAGATGTTTATAGGTACAAATTCCCGCCCTTCTCATGACGTCACTCGGGCAACTCAGAGTAGCAACCCTACCTTATGTTGTGCTGTTTGGTTCCTCTTCCGGTCACGGAGGGCTTTCTTGGCTTCGCTGGCTCATGCGAAAAGACAATTCTTTATGATAAAAGAAAACAAAAACACGGTCAACTGCTGAAACCCAACTCTGAGTGGAAGACGGTCAAAACAGAACATAAGACGGTCAAAACAGAACATAAGATAGGGATGCTCCTTTGAAGTACCCGGTCACGTCATCTGGTAGGCGGGGCCTGGGCATGACCGACCACATCTTTGGGCAAATATTTTGCGGGTTCAGAGCCCATCCCTTCTCATGACGTCACCTGATAGCTCAACGCAGCAACCCTACCTTATGATGTGCTATTTGGCTCCTCTTCCGATCACGGTGGCCTTGTTTTGCCTCGTTGGCTTATGTGAAATGAAGACGGCTTTATCCTGCTGAAATGCGACTCTGAGCGGAAGACGGTCCAAACAGGTGAACATAAAGATAGGGTTCCTGCGTTGAAGTACCCGGCTGACGTCATCTGATAGGTGGGGCCTGGGTATAACTAATCATTGGACAGATATTTTGTGGATTACAGAGCTCCGCCCTCATGACGTAACCCGGGAGCTCAGAGAAGCAACTCTACCTTTTATGATGTGCTGTTTGGTTCCTCTTTGGCCTCGCTGGCTCATTCATGTAAATGTTGACTCTAATAAACTCGGTCAACTGCTAAAATGCGACTCTGGGCGAAAGACGGTCCAAACAGGAGAACATAAGGTAGGGTTGCTGCGTTGAAGTAGCCGGCTGACGTCGTCTGATAGGTGGGGCTTGGACATGACCAATCATTGGTCAGATGGTTTATAGGTTCAAAATCCCGCCCTTCTCATGACGTCACTCGGGCAACTCAGAGTATCAACCCTACCTTATATTGTGCTGTTTATTTCCCTTTCCGCTCACGGAGGCCCTTCTTGGCCTCGCTGGCTAGAAGACTCCTTATGGTAATAATGATAATAAAAAAAAGCTCGGGCAACTGCTGAAATGCGACTCTGAGCAGAAGACAGTCCAAACAAATCATAAGATAGGGTTGGTTTGTTGAAGTACCCGGATGAGGTCATCTGATAGGTGGGGCTTGGGACTTACCGACCAATAATTGATCAGATAATTTGTGGGTTCAGAGCCCCGCCCTTCTCATGACGTCACTCGGGTAGCTCAGATTAGCAACTCTACCTTATAATGTCCTGTTTCGTTTCTCTTCCGCTCACGTCGCCTTTCTTGGTCTCGCTGGCTCATTCATATGAATGTTGACTCTTTAATAAGCTCGGTCAACTGCTGAAATGCGACTCTGGGCGGAAGACGGTCCAAATAGGAGAACATAAGGTAAGGTTCCGGCGTTGAAGTACCCGGCTGACGTCGTCTGATAGTTGGGGCTTGGACATGACCAAATCATTGGCCAGATGGTTTATAGGTACAAAATCTCGCCATTCTCATGACGTCACACGGGCAACTCAGAGTAGCAATCTAACCTTATGTTGTGCTGTTTGGTTCCTCTTCCGCTCACGGAGGCCTTTCTTGGCCTCGCTGGCTCATTCATGTGAATGTTGACTCTTTAATAAGCTCGGTCAACTGCTGAAATGCGACTCTGGGCGGAAGACGGTCCAACAAAACATGAGGTAGGGTTGGTGTGTTGAAGTATCCGGATGACGTCAACTGATAGGTTCAGAGTCCCGCCCTTCTCATGACGTCACCCGGGAGCTCAGAGTAGCAATCCTACCTTATGATTTCCTGTTTCGTTTATCTTCCGCTCACGTCGCCTTTCTTAGCCTCGCTGGGTCATTCATTTGACAGTTGACTCTTTAATACGCTCGGTCAACTGCTGAAATGCGACTCTGGGTGGAAGACGGTTCAAACAGAACATAAGGTAGGGCTGGTGTGTTGAAGTAGCCGGATGACGTCATCTGATAGGTGGGGCTTGGAACTTACCGACCAATCATTGATCAGATAATCTATGGGTTCAGGGCCCCGCCCTTCTCATGACGTGACCCGGTAGCTCAACCTTTCTTAGCCTCGCTGGCTCATTTGAATGACGACACTTTATGGTAAAAAAGAAAGGGCACTCTGAACGGAAGACGGTCCAAACGGAACATAAGGTAGGGTTGCTGCGTTGAAGTACACGGATGACGTCATATGATAGGTGGCGCTTGGTCATGACCGACCAATCATTGATCAGGTAGTTTGTATATATAAAACCCCGCCCTTCTCACGATATCATCCGGGTAAGTCAGAGAAGCAACCCTACCGTATGTTTTGCTCTTTGATTCCTCTTCCACACACGGAGGCCTTTCTTGGCCTCGATGGCTCGAAGACTCCTTATCTTAATAACGATAAAAAAAAAAGCTCGGAAACTGCTGAAATGCGACTCTGAGCAGAAGACGGTCCAAACAGAACATAAGATAGGGTTGGTTTGTTGAAGTACACGGATGACGTCATCTTATAGGTGGGGCTTGGGACTTACCGACCAATCATTGATTAGATAATTTGCAGGTTCAGAGCCCCGGCCTTCTCATGACGTCACCCGGGTAGCTCAGAGTAGCAACCCTACCTTATGTTGTGCTGTTTGGTTCCTCTTCCGATCGCGGTGGCCTTGTTGGCCTCTCTGGCTTATGTGAAATGACTACGCCCTTATCCTGCTGGACTGCGACTCTGAGCGGAAGACGGTCCAAACAAGAGAACATAAAGATAGGGTTGCTGCGTTGAAGTACCCGGCTGACGTCATCTGATAGATGGGGCCTGGGTATAACCAATCATTGGACAGATATTTTGTGGATTAAAGAGCTCCGCTCTCATGACGTCACCCGGGAGCTAAGAGTAGCAACTCTACCTTATGATGTGCTGTTTGGTTCCTCTTCCGCTCACGGAGGCCTTGTTTGGCCTCGCTGGCTCATTCATGTGAATGTTGACTCTAATAAGCTCGGTCAACTGCTGAAATGCGACTCTGGGCGGAAGACGGTCCAAACAGGAGAACATAAGGTAGGGTTGCTGCGTTGAAGTAGCCGGCTGACGTCGTCTGATAGGTGGGGCTTGGACATGACCAATCATTGGTCAGATGGTTTATAGCTTCAAAATCCCGCCCTTTTCATGACTTCACTCGGACAATTAAGAATAGCCACCCTACCTTATGTTGTGCTGTTAGGTTGCTCTTCCGCTCACGGAGATTTTTCTTGGCCTCGCTGGCTCATGCAAAATGACAATACCATAAATCCAACTCTGAGCGGAAGACAGTCCAAACGGGAGAACATAAGAAGGGTTGCTGCTTTGAAGTACCCGGCTGACGTCATCTGATAGGTGGGGCCTGGTAATGACCGACCAAATCTTTGGGAAGATATTTTGTGGGTTCAGAGCCCCGCCCTTCTCATGACGTCACCCAGTAGCTCAGAGCAGCAACCCCCCCTACCTTGTGTTGTGCTATTTGGTTCCTCTTCAGCTCATGTAGGCCTTTCTTAGCCTCGCTGGCTCATTTCAATGACGACTTAAAATTTTATGGTAAAAAAATATGGGCACTCTGATTGAAAGACAGTCCAAACAGAAGTACCTGGATGACGTCTTATGATAGGTGGGGCTTAGGATTGACCAACCAATCATTGATCAGATAATTTGTAGGGCCATAGCCCTGACGTTCTCATGACGTCACCCGAGTAGCTCAGAGTAGCAACCTTACCTTATGTTGTTCTGTTTGGTTCCTCTACCGATCACGGTGGCCTTGTTTAGGCTCGCTGGATTATGTGAAATGACAACGGATTTTTTCTACTGAAATGCGACTCTGAGCGGAAAACAGACCAAACAGAACATACAGATAGGGTTGCTGCGTTGAAATACCCGGATGACGTCATCTGATAGGCGGGGCCTGGGTTTACAGAGCCCCGCACTCATGACGTCACCCGGGAGCTCAGAGTAGCAACTCTACCTTATGATGTGCTGTTTGGTTCCTCTTCCGTTAACGGAGGCCTTATTTGGCCTCGCTGGCTCATTCATGTGAATGTTGACTCTTTAATAAGCTCGGTCAACTGCTGGAATGCGCCTCTAGGCAGAAGACGGTCCAAGCAGGAGAACATAAGGTAGGTTTGCGGCGTTGAAGTAGCCGGCTGACGTCATCCGATAGGTGGGGATTGGAATTGACCACCCAATCATTGATCAGATAATTTGTGGATTCAGAGCCCCGCCCTTCTCATGATGTCACCCGGGTAGCTTAGAGTAGCAACCCTACCTTATGTTGTGCTGTTTTCTTCCTCGCCCGCTCAAGGTGGCCTTGTTTGACCTCGCTGGATTATGTGAAATGACGGCGGCTTTATCCTGCTGAATTGCGACTCTGAGCGGAAGACGGTCCAAACAGGAAAACATAAGATAGGGTTGCTGTGTTGAAGTACCCGGCTGACATCATCTGATAGGCGGGAACTGGTTATAGTCATTGGAATGATAGTTTGTTGATTATAGAGCCCCGCCCTTCACATGACGTCACCCGGGAGCTCAGAGTAGCAACCCTACCTTATGATGTCCTGTTTGGTTTTTCTTCCGCTCACGTCGCCTTTCTTGGCCTCGCTTGCTCATTCATGTAAATGTTTTTGACTCTTTAGTAAGCTCGGACAAATGCTGAAATGCGACTCTGGGCGTAAGACGGTCCAAACAGAACATACTGTAGGGTTCCTGAGTTGAAGTAGCCGGCTGACGTCGTCTGATAGATGAGGCTTGAACATGACCAAATCATTCGTCAAATGATTTATAGGTACAAAATCCCGTACTTCTCATGACGTCACTCGGGCAACTCACAGTATCAACCCTACCTTATATTGTGCTGTTTTGTTCCTCTTTCGCTCACTTCTGGGCGTCGCTGGCTCATGCGAAATGACAATTCTTTATGATAAAAGAAAACAAACACGGTCAACTGCTGAAACCCCAACTCTGAGCGAAAAACGGTCCAAACATGAGAACATAAGATGGGATTGCTGCTTTGAAGTACCCGGAGACGTCATCTGGGCATGACCTATAAAATCTTTGGGCAGATATTTTGTGGGTTCAGAGCCCCGCCCTTCTCATGATGTCACCCGGGTAGCTCAGAGTAGCGACCCTACCTTATTATGTTGTGCTGTTTGGTTCCTCTTCCGATCACGGTGGCCTTCTTTGGCCTCTCTGGCTTATGTGGTGAAATTACGACGGCTTTATCCTGCTGAAATGCGATTCTAAGCGGCAGACGGTCCAAACAGGAAAACATAAGATAGGGTTGCTCTGTTGAAGTACCCAACTTACGTCATCTGATAAGTGGGGCCTGGGCATAAGCAGTTTGTGGATTACAGAGCTCATCCTCCTCATGACGTCACCCGGGAGATCAGAGTAGCAACCCTACCTTATGATGTGCTGTCTGGTTTCTCTTCCGCTCACGGTGGCCTTTCTTGGCCTCACTGGCTCATTCATGTAAAAATGTTGACTCTTCAATAACCTCGATCAACTGCTGAAACCTAACTCTAAGCGGAAGACGGTCCAAACAGGAGAACATAAGATAGGGTTGCTGCTTTGAAGTACCCAGTGACGTCATCTGATCGGCGGGGCCTGGGCTGGCCCGACCAAATCTTTGGGCAAATATTTTGTGGTTTCAGAGCCCCTCCCGCCTCATATCGTCACCCGATAGCTAAGCGCAGCAACCCTACCTTATGTTGTGCTATTTGGTTCCTCTTCCGCTTACGGAGGCTCTTCTAAGGCCTCGCTGACTCATTTGAATGACGACATTTTATGGGAAAAAAAGGGCACTCTGAGCGGAAGACGGTCCAAACAGAACATAAGGTAGGGTTGCTGCTGTTAAGTATCCGGATGACGGCATCTGATAGGTGGGGTTTGGGATTGACCAACCCATCATTGATCAGATAATTTGTGGGTTTAGAGCCCTGCCCTTCTCATGACATCACCCAAGAGCTCAGGAAAGCAATCCTACCTTATGATGTGCTGTTGGGTTTCTCTTCTACTTACGGTGGCCTTGTTTGACCTCGCTGGCTTATATGAAATGACGACGGCTTTATCCTGCTGAAATGCGACTCTGAGCGGAAGAAGGTCCAAGAAGAAAAACATAAGATAGGGTTGCTGTGTTGAAGTACCCGGCTGACGTCATCTGAAAGGCGGGGCCTGGGTATAACCAATCATTTGACAGATTCTTTGTGGATTGCAGAGCTCCGCCCTCATGACGTCACCCGGAAGCTCATAGTAGCAGCCCTACCTTATGATGTCCTGTTTGGTTTTTCTTCCGCTCACGTCGCCTTTCTTGGACTCGCTGGCTCATTCATGCGAATGGTGACTCTTTAATAAGCTCAGTCAACTGCTGAAATGCGACTCTGGGCGGAAGACGGTCCAAACAGGAGAACATAAGGTAGGCTTGCTGCATTGAAGTAGCCGGCTGACGTCGTCTGATAGGTGGGGCTTGGGATAATTTGTGTGTTCAGAGCCCCGCCCTTCTCATGACATCAACCGGGAGCTCAGAGAAGCAACCCTACCTTATGATGTGCTGTTTGATTTCTCTTCCACTGACGCTTGCCTTTCTTAGCTTCGTTGGCTCATTCATGTGAATGTCAAATAAGCTCGATCAACTGTTGAAGTGCGACTCTGGGCGGAAGACGGTCCAAATAGGAGAACATAAGGTAGGGCTGCTGCGTTGAAGTAGCCTGCTGACGTCATCTGATAGGCGGGGCCTGAGCATAACCAGTCATTGGTCAGACAGTTTGTGGATTCCAGAGCCCCGCCCTTCTCATGACGTCACCCGGGAGCTCAGAGTAGCAACCCTACCTTATGTTGTGCTGTTTGCTTCCTCTTCCGCTCACGGTGGCCTTGTTTGACCTCGCTGGATTATGTGAAATATCGACGCCCTTATCCTGCTGGACTGCGACTCTGAGCTGAAGACGGTCCAAATAGGAGAACATAAGGTAGGGTTGCTGCGTTGAAGTACCCAGCTGACGTCATGTGATCGGCGGGAACTGAGCATAACCAGTCATTGGAATGATAGTTTGTGGATTACAGAGCTGCGACCTTCTCATGACGTCAACCGGGAGCTCAGAGAAGCAACCCTACTATATAATGTGCTGTTTGGTTTCTCTTCCGCTCACGTCGCCTTTCTTGGCGTCGCTGGCTCGCTCATTCATGTAAATGGTGACTCTTTAATAGGCTCGGTCAACTGCTAAAATGCGACTCTGGGCGGAAGACGGTCCAAACAGGAGAACATAAAAAGGGTTGCTGCTTTGAAGTAGCCGGCTGACGTCATCTGATAGGCGGTGCCTGGGCATGACCGACCAAATCTTTGTGCAGAAATTTTGTGGGTTCAAAGCCCCGTCTTTCTCATGACGTCACCCGGGAGCTCAGAGTAGCAACCCTATCTTATGATGTGCTGTTTGGTTTCTCCTCCACTCACGTAGCCTTTCTTGGCTTCGCTGGCTCATTCATGTGAATGTTGTTGACTCTTTAATAAGCTCGGTCAACTGCTGAAATGTGACTCTCGGCGGAAGACGGTCCAAACAGGAGAACATATAACGGGTTGCTACTTTGAAGTACCCGGCTGACGTCATGTGATAGGCGGGGCCTGGGTTGACCGACCAAATCTTTAGGCAGAAATTTTGTGGGTTCAGAGCCCCGCCCTTCTCATGACGTCACCCGGGTAGCTCAGAGCAGCAACCCCCCCTACCTTGTGTTGTGCTATTTGGTTCCTCTTCCGCTCATGAAGGCCTTTCTTAGCCTCGCTAGCTCATTTGAATGACGACACTTTAAGGGCATTCTGAGCGGAAGACGGTCCAAACAGAACATAACGTAGGGTTGCTATCTTGAACCACCTTGATGACGTCATATGATTGGTGGGGCTTGAGATTGACCGACCAATCATCATTGATCAGATAATTTGTAGGGACAGAGCCCCGACCTTCTTATAACGCCAGCCGGTTAGCTCAGAGTAGCAAACCTACCTTATGTTGTGCTGTTTCGTTCATCTTCCGATCACGGTGGTCTTGTTTGGCCTCGCTGGATTATGTGAAATGACGACGGGTTTATCCTGCTGAATTGCGACCCTGAGCAGAAGACGGTCCAAACAGGAAAACATAAGATAGTGTTGCTGCGTTGAAGTACCCAGCTGACGTCATCTGATAGGCGGGGACTGAGCATAACCAGTCATTGGAATGATAGTTTGTGGATTACAGAGCTCCGCTCTTCTCATGACGTCAACCGGGAGCTCAGAGTAGCTGTTTGGTTTCTCTTCCGCTCACGTCGCCTTTCTTGGCTTCGCTCGGTCAACTGCTGAAATGCGACTCTAAGTGGAAGACGGTCCAAACAGAACATAAGGTAGGGTTGCTGTGTTGAAGTAGTCGGCTGAAGTCATGTGATGGGTGGGGCCTGGGCATAACCAGTCATTGGACAGATAGTTTGTGAATTAAAGAGATTCGCCTTCCTCATGACGTCACCCGGTAGCTCAGAGTAGCAACCCTGCCTTGTGATGTCATGTTTGGTTTCTCTTCCACTCACGGTGGCCTTTCTAGGCTTCGTTGCCTCATTCATGTGAATGTCGACTCTTTAATAAGCTCAGTCAACTGCTGAAATGCGACTCTGGGCGGAAGACGGTCCAAACAGAACATAAGAAGTGTTGCTGCTTTAGGCAGAAATTTTGTGGGTTCAGAGCCCCGCCATTCTCATGACGTCACCCGGTAGCTCATAGCAGCAACCCCCTTAACTTGTGTTGTGCTATTTGGTTCCTCTCCCGCTCATGAAGGCCTTTCTTAGCCTAGCTGGCTCATTTGAATGACGATACTTTATGGTAAGAAAATAAGGGCATTCTGTGCGGAAGACGGTGCAAACAGAACATAAGGTAGGTTTGGTGCGTTGAAGTACCCGGATGACGGAAGTTCGGTAAGTTCCAAGCTCCACCTATCAGATGACATCATCCGGGTACTTCAACACACCAACCCTACCTTATGTTCTGTTTGGACAGTCTTCCGCCCAGAGCCGCATTCAAGCAGTTGACCGAGCTCATTAAAGAGTCAAGAACATTCACATGATTGAGCCAGCGAGGTCAAGAAAGTGGAAGAGAAATCAAACAGCACATCATAAGGTCAGATAATTCGTGTGTCCAGAGCACCGCCCTTCTTATGACATCACCCGGGAGCTCAGAGTAACAACCCCTACTTTATGATGTGCTGTTTGATTTCTCTTCCGCTCAAGTCGCCTTTCTTGGCATCGCTGGCTCATTCATGTGGATGTCGACTCTTTAATAAACTCGGTCAACTGCTGAAATGCGACTCTGGGCGGAAGACGGTCCAAACAGAATATAAGAAGGGTTGCTGCTTTGAAGAACCCGGCTGACTTCATCTGATAGGCGGAACCTGGGCATGACCGACCAAATCTTTGGGCAGAATTTTTGTGGGTTCAGAGCCCCGCCCTTCTCATGACGTCACCTGGTAGCTCAGAGAAGCAACCTTGTGTTGTACTATTTGGTTCCTCTTCCGCTCATGGAGGTCTTTCTTACCCTCCCTGGCTCATTTGAATAAAGACACGTTATGGTAAGAAAATAAGGGCATTCTGAGCGGAAGACGGTCCAAAAAGAACTTAAGGTAGGGTTGCTGCGTTGAAGTAGCCGGATGACGTCATATGATGGGTGGGGCTTTGGATTGACCGACCAATCATTGATCAGATAATTTGTAGGGACAGAGCCCGACATTCTCATGACGTTACCCGGTTGGCTCAGATAGCAAACCTACCTTATGTTGTGCTGTTTGGTTCCTCTTCCGATCACGGTGGTCTTGTTTGGCCTCCCTGGATTATGTGAAATGACGACGGCTTTATCCTGCTGAAATGCGACTCTGAGCGGAAGACGGTCCAAACAGAACATAAGGTAGGGTTGTTGCTTTGAAGTACCCGGTCTTGGGATTGACCGAATAATCATTGATCAGATAATTTGTAGTTTCAGAGCTCCGCCCTTCTCATGACGTCACCCGGGTAGCTCAGAGCAGCAACCCCCCCTACCTTGCGTTGTGCTATTTGGTTCCTCTTCCCCTCATGGAGGCCTTTCTTAGCCTCGCTGGCTCCTTTGAATGACGACACTTTATGGTGAGAAAATAAGGGCACTCTGAGCGGAAGACGGTCCAAACAGAACAGAAGGTAGGGTTGCTGCGTTGAAGTAGCCGGCTGACGTCATCTGATAGGTGGGTCCTGGGCATAACCAGTCATTGGACAGATAGTTCGTGGATTACAGAGATTCGCCCTCCTCATGACGTCAACCGGGAGCTCAGTGTAGCAACCCTACCTTATGATACCGTCTGGTTTCTCTTCCGCTCACGGTGGCCTTTCTAGGCTTCATTGGCTCATTCATGTGAATGTCGACTCTTTAATAGGCTCGGTCAACTGCTGAAATGCGACTCTGGGTGGAAGACGGTCCAAACAGGAGAACATAAGGTAGGGTTGGTGTGTTGAAGTACCTGGATGACGTCATCTGATAGGTGGGGCTTGGAACTTACCGAACAAATCGTTGATCAGATAGCCTGTGTGTTTAGAGCACCGCCCTTCTCATGACATCACCCGGGAGCTCAGAGAAGCAACCCTACCTTATGATGTGCTGTTTCGTTTCTCTGGCTCTTCATGTGAATGTTGACTCTTTAATAAGCTCGGTCAACTGCTGAGATGCGACTCTGGGCGGAATAGGGTCCAAACAGCCCCCCCCCCCATACTCTACCTTGTGTTGTGCTATTTGGTTCCTTTTCCGCTCATGGAGGCCTTTCTTAGCCTCGCTGGCTTATTTGAATGACGACACTTTATGGTAAGAAAATAATCGCATTCGGTGCGGAAGACGGTGCAAACAGAACATAAGGTAGGATTGGTGCGCTGAAGTACCCGGATGACGTCATATGATAGGTGGGGCTTGGGATTGACCGACCAATCATTGATCAGATAATTTGTAGGGACCTTCTCATGACGTCACCCGGTTAGCTCAGAGTAGCAACCCTACCTTATGTTGTGCTGTTTGGTTTCTCTTCCCATCACGGTGGTCTTGTTTCGCCTCGGTGGATTATGTGAAATGACGACGGCTTTATCCACCTGAAATGCGACTCTGAGCGGAAGACGGTCCAAACAGGAGCACATAAGAAAGAGTTGCTGCGTTGACGTACCCGGCTGACGTCATCTGATAGGTGGGACCTGGGTATATCCAATCACTGGACAGATATTAATGTGGATTACAGAACTCCGCCCTCATGACGTCACCCGGGAGCTCAGATTAGCAACTCTACCGTATGATGTCCTGTTTGGTTCCTCTTCAGCTCACGGTGGCCTTTCTTGGCCTCGCTGGCTCATTCATGTGAAGAATGTTGACTCTTTAATAAGCTCGGTCAACTGCTGAAATGCGACTCTGGGCGGAAGACGTTCCAAACAGGAGAACATAAGGTAGGGTTGCTGCTTTGATGTACCCGAATGACGTCATCTGATAGGCGGGGCCTGGAACTTGCCGAACAATCAATCATTGATCAGATAATTTGTAGTTTCAGAGCCCCGCCCTTCTCATGACGTCACCCGGTAGCTCAGAGCAGCAATCCCCCCTACCTTGTGTTGTGCTATTTGGTTCCTCTTCCGCTCAAGGAGGTCTTTCTTAGCCGTGCTGGTTCATTTGAATGACGACATTTATGGTAAAAAAAAAAAAGGGGGGCACTCTGAGCGGAAGACGGTCCAAACAGGAGAACATAAGGTAGGGTTGCTGCGTTGAATTACCCGGCTGACGTCATCTGATAGGTGGGGCCTGGGTATAACCAATCATTGGACAGATACTTTGTGGATCACAGAGCTCCGCCCTCATGACGTCATCCGGGAGCTCAGAGTAGAAACCCTACCTTATGATGTCCTTTTCCGTTTCTCTTCAGCTCACGGTGGCCTTTCTTGGCCTCGCTGGCTCATTCATGTGAATGCGACTCTAGGCGGAAGACAGTCCAAACAGGAGAACATAAGGTAGGGTTGCTGCTTTGAAGTACCCGATGACGCCATATGATAGGCGGGGCCTAGGCATGACCGACCAAAATCTTTGGGCAAATATTTTGTGGGTTCAGAGCAGCAACCCTACCTTATGTTGTTCTATCTGGTTCCTCTCCGCTCACGGAGGCCTTTCTTTTTATGGTAAAAAAAGGGCACTCTGAGCGGAAGACGGTTCAAACAGAAGAACATAAGGTAGGGTTGCTGAGTTGAAGTCTCCAGATGACGTCATTTGATATGTGGGATTTGAGATTACGAACCAATCATTGATCAGATAATTTGTGGGTTTCAGAGCCCCGCCCTTCTCATGACATCACCTGAGAGCTCAGAGAAGCAACCCTACCTTATGATGTTCTGTTTGGTTTCTCTTCCGCTGACGCTGGCATTTCTTAGCTTCGTTGGCTCATTCATGTGAATGTCAAATGTTTATTTAATAAGCTCGATCAGCTGTTGAAATGCGACTCTGGGCGGAAGACGGTCCAAGTAGCCTGTGACGTCATCTGATAGGCGGGGCCTGAGCATAACCAGTCATTGGTCAGACAGTTTGTGGATTACAGACCCCGCCCTTCTCATGACGTCACCCGGGAGCTCAGAGTAGCAACCCTACCTTATGTTGTGCTGTTTGCTTCCTCTTCCGCTCACGGTGGCCTTGTTTGACCTCGCTGGATTATGACGACGCCCTTATCCTGCTGAACTGCGACTCTGAGCGGAAGACGGTCCAAACAGGAAAATATAAGATAGGGTTGCTGCGTTGAAGTACTCAGCTGACGTCATGTGATCGGCGGGAACTGAGCATAACCAGTCATTGGAATGATAGTTTGTGGATTACAGAGCTGCGACCTTCTCATGACGTCAACCGGGAGCTCAGAGAAGCAACCCTACCATATAATGTGCTGTTTGGTTTCTCTTCCGCTCACGTCGCCTTTCTTGGCGTCGCTGGCTCATTCATGTGAATGGTGACTTTTTAATAGGCTCGGTCAACTGCTAAAATGCGACTCTGGGTCGAAACAGGGTTGCTGTGTTGAAGTAGCCGGCCGACGTCATCTGATAAGTGGAGCCTGGGCATAACCAGTCACTGGACAGATAGTTTGTGGATTACAGAGATTCGCCCTCCTCATGACGTCAACCGGGAGCTCAGTGTAGCAACCCTACCTTATGATGTCCTGTTTGGTTTCTCGTCCGCTCATTCATGTGAATGTCAACACTTTAATAGGCTTGGTCAATGCTGAAATGCGACTTTGGGCGGAAGGCGGTCCAAACATAAGGTTGGGTTGGTGTGTTGAAGTACCCGGATGACGCCATCTGATAATTGGGGCTTTGAACTTACTGGACAATGATTGATCAGATGATTTGTGCGTTCAGAGCCCGCCCATCTCATGACATCACCCGGGAGCTCAGAGTAGCAGCCCTACCTTATGATGTCCTGTTTGGTTTCTCTTCCGATCACGTCGCCTTTCTTGGCTTCGCTGGCTCATTCATGTAAATGTTGTTGACTCTTCAATAAGCTCGATCAACTGCTGAAGAAATGTGACTCGGCGGAAGACGGTCCAAACAGAACATAAAACGGGTTGCTACTTTGAAGAACCCGGCTGACGTCATCTGATAGGCGGGGCCTGGGTTGACCGACCAAATGTTTGGGCAGAAATTTTGTAGGTTCAGAGCCCCGCCCTTCTCATGACGTCACCCGGGTAGCTCAGAGCAGCAACCCCCCTTACCGTGTGTTGTGCTATTTGGTTCCTCTTCCGCTCGTGGAGGACTTTCTTAGCCTTGCTGGCTCATTTGAATGACGACACTTTATGGTAAGAAAATAAGGGCATTCTAAGCCAAAGACGGTCCAAACAGAACATAACGTGGGATTCCTGGCTTGAAGTACCCGGATGACGTCATATGATTGGTAGGGCTTGAGATTGATCAGATAATTTGTAGGGACAGAGCCCCGACATTCTCATGACGTCACCCGGTTGGCTCAGAATAGCAAACCTACCTTATGTTGTGCTGTTTGGTTCCTCTTCCGATCATGGTGGTCTTGTTTGGCCTCGCTGGATTCTGTGAAATGACGACGGGTTTATTCTGCTGAAATGCGACTTGGAGCGGAAAATGGTGGGGCCTGGGTATAACCAATCATTGGACAGATATTTTGTGGATTACAGAGCTCCTCCGTTATGACGTCACCCGGGAGCTCAGGTTAGCAACTCCGCATTATGACGTGCTCTTTGGCTCCTCTCCCGTTCAAGGAGGCCTTGATTGGCCTCGCTGCCTCATTCATGTGAATTTTGACTCTTTAATAAGCTCGGTCAACTGCTTAAATGCGACTCTGGGCGGAAGACTGTGTTGAAGTAGCCGGCTGACGTCATCTGATAGGTGGGGCTTGAGCGTAACCAGTTATTGGACAGATAGTTTGTGGATTACAGAGATTCGCCCTTCTCGTGATGTCAACCCTACCTTATGATGTCCTATTTGGCTTCTCTTCCACTCACGGTGGCTTTTCTAGGCTTCGTTGGCTCATTCACTTTTAAAAAGCTCGGGCAAGTGCTGAAATGCGACAGAACATAAGGTAGGGTTGGTGTGTTGAAGTATCCGGATGATGTCATCTGATAGGTGGAGCTTGGAACTTACCGAACAATCATTGATCACCCGGGAGCTCAGAGTAGCAACGCTACCTTATGATGTGCTGTTTTGTTTCTCTTCCGCTCAAGTCGCCTTTCTTGGCCTCATTCATGTGAATGTCGACTCTTTAATAAGCTCGGTCAACTGCTGAACTGCGACTCTAGGCGGGCAGGAATATTGTGGGTTCAGAGCCCCGCCCTTCTCATGACGTCACCTGGTAGCTCAGAGAAGCAACCTTGTGTTGTACTATTTGGTTCCTTTTCCGCTCATGGAGGCCTTTCTTACCCTCGATGGCTCATTTGAATAAAGACACATTATGGTAAGAAAATAAGGGCATTCTGAGCGGAAGACGGTAAGGTTGCTGCGTTGAAGTACCCGGATTGACCGACCAATCATTGATAAGATAATTTGTAGGGACAGAGCCCGACATTCTCATGACGTTACCCGGTTAGCTCAGAGTAGCAAATCTACCTTATGTTGTGCTGTTTGGTTCCACTTCCGATCACGGTGGTCTTGTTTGGCCTCCCTGGATTATGTGAAATGACGACTCTGTTGCTGCGTTGAAATACCTGGCTGACCTTATCTGATAGGTGGGGCCTGGGTATATCCAATCATTGGACAGATATTTTGTGGATTACAGAGCTCCGCCATTATGACGTCACCCGGGAGCTCAGATTAGCAACTCTGCCTTATGATTATGAGGTGCTGTTTGGTTCTTCTTCCGCTCACGGAGACCTTGTTTGGCTTCACTGGCTCATTCATGTAAATGTTGACTCTTTAATAAGCTTGTTCAACTGCTGAAATGCGACTATTGGCGAAACACGGTCCAAACATGAGAACATAAGGTAGTCTGTCTGCGTTGAAGTAGCCGGCCAATCATTGATCAGATAATTTGTGGTTTCAGATCCCTCATGACGTCACTCAGGTAGCTCAGAGTAGCAACCCTAGAATCCCAATTAGTGTGAATTCTACACAACAGGGGTGGTTGTCGGTAAGCGACCAAACTACGTGTGGATAGTGAAAAAAGTGTTTAGTTGAATGAAGGCGGTATGGACACAATAAGAGGAAGATCAGACTCTGATAGCATAGGTAGAAGAGGTGGCATTAAGATGATGGTTCGATACCGACCGAAAAACAGTGACCTCCCAGCACCGCTCAACCTTCCAGTGCGGCCTGTCAGACGGGAGCAGTGGGCAACCCCGCCAAGGCGTCCACCGCCCGCCCGACAACCCAACCTCAGGAACTGGTACCTGCCCGGGAGCCAAGGGAGAACAGCCTAATCCCGCACACCCTATGCCACCTGCCCGGTGGCCGACACCAGATGGACAAGGCAGGCCCGATTGCTACCCTGTGCTCTTGGAGTGTTTAGTTGAATGAAGGCGGTATGGACACAATAAGAGGAAGATATAAGATCAGACTCTGATAGCATAGGTAGAAGAGGTGGCATTAAGATGATGGTTCGATACCGACCGAAACACAGTGACCTCCCAGCACCGCTCAACCTTCCAGTGCGGCCTGTCAGACGGGAGCAGTGGGCAACCCCGCCAAGGCGTCCACCGCCCGCCCGACAACCCAACCTCAGGAACTGGTACCTGCCCGGGAGCCACGGGAGAACAGCCTAATCCCGCACACCCTATGCCACCTGCCCGGTGGCCGACACCAGATGGACAAGGCAGGCCCGATTGCTACCCTGTGCTCTTGGACCCATTCCCTTTACAGGATGTGGTATCCTGTAAAGGGAATGGGTCCAGGTTAGGGCTTTGACACTGCACACCTCAAGGTCCTGTTATGTCAGCCCTAGCCCAGTGAGAGCACTCGCGTTTTCTTGGCACCATGCACCACGCCCTTTCCGGTAAGATCCCGGGGTGCCCATAGTATCCTCACTTATGCTGGTGTGCAGCCGAAAGCGCAAAGTGAATTAGAGAGACCTTTGGAAGCCACGATGTCCGGCTTCCTAAAGGACCCCACAACTGGAATGCGCGGCTCGCAGAACACCTCGTTACCCCTCTGCCTCAATCGTCCGGCCAAATAGGCACTGATATCGTGCCGTTTAACCCGCCCCCCGTGGGTACGATGTCACATCTGCGCGATATGCCCAAGTGTCCCAGGTTTGTGACAGGTGTCGCCTGGACGCCCTGGCTGGGGTAGGTAGCGCGCCAGTCCTGACTTGGACGGCCTTCACATAGTCAGAACTGGACAGGAATCGGTTCCCGCTATTAACCCATCTGCTAACCTGAGGCACGGCAGCAGATGGAGCGAGACCCGCTCCGTCAACGGTACTGACGAGATTGGCCCTCCATGCGTGCAGGCTTTCTGGCTTATTACCCGCCTGCCGACCAGCAATGCATGCGGGTCCGGCCCAGCGCTGCAACTTGCTCAACAATGCAGGCTCCCGAAGAGCCGCATGAATCACCAGGTAGGTCGAGGTGAGTAATTTCTCGAACCGCGCCCACGCGCAGGGCACGTCATGGGCTAGGCTTAGCCAGCGGCGAACCGCCACCCGCACTTGCCTGTCCATGCGTGCTAGCTGCGTCTTATACACCTCACCCAGCACCAGTCGATGCATGAGCTTGGGCACCAGATGTCCCACGAGCATCGCAATCCGTTGTTGAGGTCTGGTGATATTAAGGAGCCCCTCTTCTAGCAGGGCACCGTAGGACTCTCGCCGCCCATCAGCTCCGACAAGGACACCAAGGTACTTGTACTCGTCTTCAGCGCTCATGGAGCCGACGGCATTGCCCAAGACTTGGAACGTCCTATTTTTATTGACGTACCAAGTCAACCTCCATGCTGAGGGTACGACGACACTTTCCCGCGAAGGTCTCAGCCATCACCTTCATTGCGCCACCAGAACCAAATCATCGGCAAACGCCAATGCTGCCACCCTTTGGTCACTGGTGCGGACCAGTTTCGTGTTATCACCTTTTTGTTTCTGTTCTCGTGTTAACCCAGCGTCGCCCTGATTCATATCCGTTGCTAAGAACCTAAGCCTTCTCTGGCCTTTGTCTTCACTACATATCTGAAGTCAAAGAATCTACGCATCGACCTCATTACTTTTCTGATGTCAACGAGCCTGGATTTCGACGTCGCCACTTTCCCGACGCCAGGGAGTCAGGGCATCGTTCTCGCCACGACGAGTCTGGTCTTCGTCGTCGACCCGCCGTCGTTAGAGTAGTGACGTAAGTGAAGTGATGTCAGAGGTGATGAGATCGAAGACTAGACTCGTTGACGTCAGAGAAATGGTGAAAAAGATGCCCAAGTTCGTCATAGTTAGATAAGCAGTGAGGAGGAAGCTCAGACTCGTCGAATTCAGAGAAATAGTGAGGAAAAAGCCAGACCCGTCGTCGTCCGATAAATTGTGAAGACGAAAAATAGAGTCGTTGTCGTCAACACTTCTCTGGCCTTCCCCCGTTCTCTGACGGGGGCGTGTTTGCATTTCTTCACTAATTGACGACGACGAGGACAAGTTTGAGCTTCTTCCTCAGCAATTCGCTGACGACGTCGAGTCTCGCTTTTGTCCGTATTGCTTTTATGACGACGACGTCGAATCATGGCTTCCTCCTCAACACTTCACCTCGCCAACGTGTCTTCAATATTTCTCTGACCACAATGAATCTGGGCGAGTTGAGTCTCATCCTCACGAAAGCCCAAACTCTGACGACGACGAAGCCCAAACATCCGCCAGAATCTATTCTTCGTCTTCACCACATCTGACTTCGACAAGTCAATGTTTTCCTCACTATTTTTCTGAATTCGATGAGTTTGGGCATTTTCTTCACCATTTTCTGACGTCTGGGCTTTGTCTTCATTAACCACTTATCTGACGCCGAGGAGTCTGAGCATCGTCCTCACCATTTCCCTAACGACGGAGTCTGGTCTTCGTCGTCGACATTTTTATGACGACGAGTTTGTCCTTCGTCCTCGCAATTTCTCTGACGACGATGAGCCTAGGCTTCTTTCCCACTTTTACGTAGATATGTCAGTCATAGTGAGGAATCGTCCTCACTCCTCTGACGACGACGAGTCTGGGAGTCGTCCTCACCAATTCTCTGACCAACTAGTTTGGGCTTCGTCATTTGTCTTTGACTTCGACGAGTCTACGTTTCGTCCCCACGAAAAAAAAAACTCTGACGACGATGATTCTTGGCGTTTTCCTTCCCTCTGTAAAGTCTTGACGACGACGAGCACCCGTGCTCGTCGTCGTCATAGAAGTGTTTCCAACTTCATTAAACACCTCTACTTTTCTGACGACGATATGTCAACAAAAAAAAGGTTTTTGTTGCAATGATGTTTAATCATTGCAACAAAAAGACATTTGTTTTGATATAATCAAAACCTTAAACAATTGTTGTCAATAAAACATCCAAACATAACGTGTTGACCATTAAGATAGCCGAAGGCCTTCCCCATTGGCATCAAAAGCCAAAAGAATATGTGAAAAGACGCTAACACCCTTTTTGCAAATGTTTCGATATCAATAAAATATCTAAAAATATAGCGAAAGACATCATTACAAAAGTGAAACATTTGCGTAGAAAACCTAAAATACCCCTTTTCCTATAAAACTGACGTCATAGAAGTGTTTCCAACTTCATTAAAGCAAAAAACATAATTTGTTTTGAAAAATGTACTGACATCAAACATCCGAAGACCATCGCAATTGACCATTACAAAAGCCAAAAAAGTAGTATATAATGAAAATGACAGAAAAGAGCGTTTTAAGCGTAATTGTAACAAAAACATTGACTTCAATAAAACATTGAAACGCATATGTTGACATTAAGAACTAAAGAACATCAGAGGACAAAACACAGCTAAAGGCACTATATAACGTCACTGCAACATAAACATTTGTTTGGACAAAAAACATTCAAGAAACATGTTTTGACATTAAAACAGCCAAAGACCCTCTCAATTGGAATAATTTCAAAAATCAAACAACGCTTGCCAAAGAAATTGTATTAACCGCAATGCAACAAAGACAGAGCAAATGCTTCAATGTCAATAAAACATCCAAGAAAAATATGCAGACACCAGTAAAACATTCAAACGTGTTCAGATCATAAAAACAGCCAAAGACCATTGACATCATTACAAAAGCAATATTTTAAGCTCAACGAAACAAACATTTCAACAAATATTGAAATCATTAAGACACTAAAAAAAGCCAAAGAACTTGTGTAAAGAACTTAAACTGCCCGGGTGCCAGCCAAAGTGTTTCCACCCTCATTGCACTAAAAATACATCGTTTCAACATGAAAGATGTTGACATGCAAGCAAATTGACTTCTTTACAAAAACTAAAAAAAGTGACACATTGGTTGACACATCGACATTACAAAAGCCAGAGAACATGTGCGTATCCTACCAAAAATAGCCAAGCAGTTGTTAGCCTCATTGCAACAAAAACAGGTCATATGAAAAACATGACATCCAAACATGTGTTCACATCTTTAAATCAAACTATATACAAACGGAAAGAACGGAAATTAAAGCTAAAGTTTTTCTAACTTTATCGAAATCAACAGCAAATATGTGCATATACGCTAAAACAGTTTTCGCCAAAGTTGTTCCATCCAAAAAAAATGTTGACCATTAACACTTCCAAGAAAAATATGTCGACTATCTTGTGTTGGCATATTACAAATCCAATGAACGTATACGTACAAATCGTATACGTTGCAATATCATTGCAACAAAAACAGTAAAACATCCAAACAAAATGTCGACATCATTATGGCGTTAAACATACTTTATTTTTGCTATATAAATTTACGCCAATAAAATTTTACTTTTATTGCAGCTAAAGCAGATCATTTGCTCTGACATCAATAAAACATCAAAGAAACGTATTGATAGCCAAATGGCAAATATGTGCGGGTAGACGCTAAAATACCAGAAGTGGTTTGTCTCATTGCAACAAACAATTTATTTTGAAATTGATAAAATCAAGACACATGTGTGGACATCAGAAAAACATCCAAACCACATACGTTATCAGTAAAATATCCAAACATTCAAACAGCCAGATTCTCCCCATTGCGTACACGTCATTTCCTTTCAAAAAGACAGCCAAGGAATTTGTTTCAACTTCATTCCAAGAAACAGACATTTGTTTTGACATAATCAAAACCTCAAACAAACACGTGTTGGCGTCAATAAAACCACTATAGTAAAAAAAAAAAAAAAAGCCAACACACCCTTTTTGATATCAAGTCGGCCAAAGTTCTTTTAACCACAATGCAACTTTTCGATATCCAAGAAAACTATCGTATCATTACAAAAGCAAAATAACATGCAACAAAACATATTTGTTTGTCAAAACAAAAGCCAAATATTTGCGTAGAAAACCTAGCATATTCCTTTTCTTGTAAAATATAAATGTTACAAAGAAGCGCTTTGAGTGAAACTCCAAAAAAACAGACCATTTTTTTTGGCATTACAATATCCAAGAAACATCAACAGAGCCAAAGACATTAAAAGAGGCATTGACGTCTATACGAAAGATAAAGAACATGTCCATACATGTTATCGTCACTACAAAACATTTATTTTGAGAGTAAAACATTTAAAACATTGACCATTTCAAAAGTAAAAGAAGGTAAACATAAACATTTGTTTTGACAGTAAAACATCAAAGAAACGTGTTATCAATAAAACATCCAAATTGACATCATTTAAATAGCTTTTATCTGTGAAAACGACTGCCAAAAAAGATACGGAAGCGAAACATAAAACTCATTGTTTTATTATCAGTAAATCATTTAAAGAACCACAGACGCTGACACCATTACAAAAGTCAAAGAGCACATGCGTAGAGAACCTTTTTCCTGTATATTTGAAATGAAAAATGTTATTACAAAAGCTAAAAATCATAGGCTTCAACCTCGTAACTTCATTATATAACCTCCAAACAACACGTGTTGACCTTTAAAACAAAGATCATCCCAATTGATATTGAAACAGAAATTTCATTTGCTTTGACATCATTATAATGCTAAAGACCTTCCTCATTGACATTATATCAAAAGCCAAAGAACATGTTTACAGACGTAAAAACACCAATAAACTTCAATTAAGTATTCAAGAAATATGTTATCAGTAAACCTTCCAAACATTTATTGCTATTTTTTATGGCAACTGGGTATTTGACCCAGTGGGACAACGAAGAGACTCGTCGTTAGGGAAGTGGTGAGGATGATGCCAAGATTCCTCAACGAAGCCTAGACTTGTTGACGTCAGAGAGATGGTGAAAAAGATACCACATATCTGTGGATCGTCCTCACTACTTCTCAGACGACGACGAGTCTGGCCTACGTCCGACCTCGAAGAATGTCTCGCGTCCTCACGAATGTACAAACTCTGACGACGACTTCTCTTACGTTCATAGATAGATCTCTGACGACGATGAGCCTGGGGTCATGAGTCTGGGCTTCGTTAGGACGAAATTCAGACTCATGGTCATAGTAAGGACAAAGCCCAAACTCATATCCGCCTGAATCTATTCCTCAGTATTTATCTGAATTCGATGAGAATGGGCATCTTCATTTTTCTGACGATGACTACATAGCTAACGATCACTACATAGCTAACGTCAATGGGTCTAGGCCTCGACCTCATTACTTGTCTGACGTTAACGAGTCTGTATTTCGTCGTCACCACTTATCTGTCGCCGAGGAGTCTGAGAGGTGAGGAACACCACTTCCCTGACTTCGATTAATTTGGTCTTCGTCCTTACTTTGTCTTTGATTTCGAGTCTGCGTTTAGTCATCACAAAAACTCAAGCTCTAACGACGATGATTCTTTGCGTTTTCTTCTCTGCTCTTACGCAGACAAGTCTGAAATCCGTCCTCGTCTTTGACAACGACGAGCACGGGCTTAAAGAACTTTTCTTCTTCAGACAAGTAATGACGAAAAAGATCAAATTCGTCAAATTCATCATCGCCTTAGAAATGTAGTGAGGACGAAGCCCAGAATCGTCGTCGTCAGAGAATTGGTGAGAACAAAACATGTGCGAAGACACGGCAGCAAAAAGACATTTGTTTTGAAATGATTAAAACCTCAAACATCATTAAAATAGCTTTCGCCATTAGCATCATTACAAAAGCCAAAAAATATATAGAGACGCTAACAACTCGTTGGCCAAATGGTTTGATATCAATGAATCATTGAAGAAAAAGAGCATTTACGTAGAAAAACTAAACAAAAAAAATCATTTGGCTTGAAAAATGTATTATCAATCAAACATCCGAAGACCATCACATTTGACTTTATTATGAAAGCCAAAAGAGTTTGCATTAGGAGTGTAATGCAATAAAAATGCCACAGAGGGGCCCTTTAAACGTAAATGTAACAAAAACAGATTTTTGACATCATTTGATATTATGACATCGTTGACTTCTAACGTTACTGCAACATTTTTGTCAAAAAAATTAAAACAGCCAAAGACCCGCTCAATAGACACAATTTCAAAAGCTTGCTAAAGAAAAATAGAGTAAAATATTTAAATGTGTTAAAACATCATAGCAAAACCCAAAAAACGTAATTACGGACGCAAAGCATTGCAACAAAAAGGAAAAATTTGTTTTGCTATCAGGAAAGCATCGAGGGAAAATATGTTGACAACTTTTGTTATCGTTACAGATGCAAGAACCTGACAGGAAAAGAAGTACTTTCAACCTAAATGCAACAAAACAAAACGATTCATTTCAATAAAATATCCAAAAAAAACCGAAACTGTTTTAGTCAGTTTGAATTAAAGAAATCATCTAAGAAGCATATTGCAAAAGCTAAAGAACAAGTACATAAAGACGCTAAAACCCTTTCTCATATGATAAAATTTGTTTTGACAATTAATACATCCAAGCACATTTTATTGATATCAAAACAGCATTACAAACGATAATTTTGTTATGAATATGTCGGCAAAAACGAAATGTTTTGCCATCAGGAAAACAACCACGCAAACAACTCGACATCATTTCTTTTTAAAGGAATAGACAATAAATAGACGCTAAAAATCTCTTAAAAAATCGCAGCATTATTTGTTGACTTTACAAAACACTGATATCATTACAAAAGCCAGTAAACATGTACGTACAGATGAAAACAACTCTTTTCCTATGAAAAGCACAGCCAAAGAAGTTTTAACGTCATCCCAACAAAAATAGGTCGTTTCTTTTATGAAAACACAAAGTTTTTGTAACATCATTGACGTTTGTACGCACATATTCTTTCCCATTTGTAGGCTGTAAATCTAATGATCTTGACCTGTTATATGGCAGTAAACCTAATGATCTTGACCTGTTATTAGGTAGTCAATCTAATGGTTTTGATCTATCACTCGGTAGAAAATCAAAAGATTTTGACCTATCATAAAGCAGTAAACCTAATGATGACCTTTTACAAGGAAGTAAATCCAATGATCTTAACTTTTTGTATCACAATAAATCTAATGGCAGTTAAATCTAATGTTACAAGGCAGTTAATCTAATGAACTTGACCAATTTTAAGGAAGTAAATCGAATGATCTTGGCTTGTTAAGGTGTTATAAAGCTCTGACTCATGATCTTGACCTGTTACAAGGCAGAAAATCTTGACCTCTTGTAAGTTACAAAGCAGTAAATCTAATGATCTTGACCTTTTATATGGAATTAAATCAAATGATCTTGACCTGCTATAACGATCCTGATTTGTTATACGGTAGTCAATGTAATGATCTAATATATCTAGTAGATATGATGTGCTGTTGCAAGGCAGTCAACCTAATGATTTTGACATTACAAACCATTAAATCTAATGATCTTGACCTGCTTTAGGATAGTAAATCTAATGATGCTGTCCTGTCACAAGGCAGTAAATCTTGATCTTGATCTTGGCAGTATACTGCCAAGATCATTAGATTACAGGTCAAAATCTAATGATATTCCCTGTCAAATGTTATGAGGCAAGCATGGCATTTTAAGGCAATGAATTTAATGAAGTTTACTTGTTGTAAGGCAGTAAATCTTATTATCTTGACATAGTATAAGGCAGTAAATCTAATATTTATAAGGCAGTAAAGATTATCTTTTTATAAAAGGTAATCTTTACTGCCTTATAAATATTAGATTTACTGCCTTATAGTGAAATCTAATGATCTTGTCCTGGAATTACTTCCAGATCTAATGATCTTGACCTGGGATAAGGCGGTAAATCTAATTATCTTAACGTTATGAGGCAGTAATCTTAAGATTACTGATCTTGACCTGTTACCAGGGAGTAAATCTAATGATGACCTTTAATAATGCAGTATATCTAATGATGTTGACATGATATAAGGCATTAAATCTCATGAACTTGACATGTCAGAAGACAGTAACAAGTCTAAATATAATGATTTTGACTTCTTTTAAGGCAGTAAATCTATTTCTATTGTCCTGCTAGAAGGCAGATTTTAATCTAATGATCTGGAAATAACATGACATTAGATATAATGATTTTGACCTGACAATCAAATGATCTTGACGTTAAAAGATTGTAAATCTAATGATATTGACATGTTACAAAACGTTACAAGGCAGTAAATCAAATTATCTTGACCTGTTATAAAGCAGTAAATCTATCGATCTTGATCTGTTATAAGGCAGTAAATCTAATTATTTTGACCAGTACAAGTAAGTAAATCTAATGATCTTGACCTCATAGAAAGCACCAAATCTAATGATCTTGACTACATAGAAAGCACTAAATCTAATTATCTTGACCGGTTTTGTTATAAGGTAACATGTTATATCGCAGTAAATCTAATGATCTTGACCTGAAATAACCTGTCAATGGCAGTCAATCTAATGATGACCAATAAATCTAATTATCTTGACCTGTTATATTGATCTTGACACTCTATTGATTATATTGATTTTGACCTCTGTTATAAAACCTAACGATCTTGATATTGATATGTTATAAGGCAGTAAATCTTGACCTGGAATAAATATAATGATCTTGACCGGGTTAATAATCTTGACCGGTTAAAAGGCAGTAAATATAATGATATTGACCTGTCATTGACCTTACATCTAATGGTTTTGACTATAAATCTAATGATCACCTCTGCCTTATAGGCAATAAATCTAATGATCTTGACCTGTTACAAAGCAGTAAATGCAATAATCTTGTTATAAAGCAGTAAATCTAATGAAGTAAATCTGTGTTACAATGATCTTGACAGTAAATTTAAGGCAGTAAATTTAATGATCTTGACCAGTTATTAGGCAGTAAATCTAATGATCTTAAAGTGCTATAAGGCAGTAATAATGCAATTAACCTTATGGCGGCATGTAAAAGGCAGCAAATGTAATGATCTTGACGTTAAAAGATCTTGACAGTAAATGATAAAGCAGTAAATCTAATGATCTAGACGTTTTTAACGTAAATGTAATGATCTTGACCTGCTATAAGGCAGTAAATCTAATGATCTTGACCTGTTATAAGGCAGTAAATCTAATGATCTTGACCATTTATGAAGCATTGATTTAACGATCTTGGCAGTAAGGTAGTAAATTTTAAGATCTTGACCTGTTATAAAGATGTAAATCTAATGATTGATCTCCAGTGAATATAATGATCTTGAGGTCAAGATCATTAGAATTACCGCCTTGTAATAAACAAGGCGGTAATTCTAATGATCTAGACTTGATTTGTTATAAAGCAGTAAATCTAAATATCTAGTGATCTTGATTTGTTATGACAGAAAATCTAATGATAACCTAGTACAATGCAGTAAATCTAATGATCTTGACATGTTAAGTCAGTAAATCTAATGCTCTTCACCTCTGCCTTATAGGCAATAAATCTAATGATCTTGACCTATTACAAAGGAAGTAAATCTTATGATCTATTATAAGGCAGTAAGTCTGTTATAATGATCTTGACCTGTATAAGGCAGTAAATTTAATGATCTTGACCAGTTATTAGGCAGTAAATCTAATGATCTTAAAGTGCTATAAGGCAGTAATAATGCAATTAACCTTATGATCACGACCTATTGTATGGCGGCAAATTTAATGATCTTGACACATGTAAAAGGCAGCAAATTTAATGATCTAATGATCTAGACGTTATAAAGCAGTAAATGTAATGATCTTGACCTGCTATAAGGCAGTAAATCTAATGATCTTGACCTGTTATAAGGCAGTAAATCTAATGATGACCATTTATGAAGCATTGATTTAACGATCTTGGCAGTAAGGTAGTAAATTTTAAGATCTTGACCTGTTATAAAGAAGTAAATCTAATGATTGATCTCCAGTGAATATAATGATCTTGACTTATTACAAGGCGGTAATTCTAATGATCTTGACTTGTCATAAGGCACTAAACCTAAAGATCTTGATTTGTTATAAAGCAGTAAATCTAAATATCTAGTGATCTTGATTTGTTATGACAGAAAATCTAATGATAACCTAGTACAATGCAGTAAATCTAATGTTATGTCAGTAAATCTAATGCTCTTCACCTGTTATAACGCAATAAATCTCATGGTGACCTGTCATAAAGCAGTAAATCTATTGATCGTGACCTCTTATAAGGCAGTAAATCTAATTTTCTTGACCTCTTATAAGGCAGTAATTCTAATGATCTTAACCCGTTATAAGGCAATGTATTTGGTCTTGCCTTGTTACAAGGCAATAAATTTAATGATCTTGACCTGTTACAAGGCAGTACATCTAATGATCTTGACCTTGTATAGGGCAGTAAATATAATGATGTTGACCTGTTAGAAGGCAGTAAATCTAATGATCTTGATCGGTTACAAGGCAGTTAAGTTAAAGCTGAAAATCTTATGATCTTGAACTGTTACAAAGCAAAATCTTAACCAGTTACAAAATCAGATGATCTTGACCTGTTATAAGGCAGTAAATCTAATGATCTTGATATGATATAGGGCAGTAAATCTAATGATCTTAACCTGTTAAAAGGCCTGTTGTATAGCATTAATGTAACGATCTTGATTTGTTATAAGGTAGTAAACTAATGATCGTAGTAAATCTAGCAGTAAAACTAGATTTGTCCTAATGATCTTGACAATCTGTTATAAGGCAGAAAATCTAATGATCTTGAAGTATTATAAGGTAGTAAATCTAGCAGTAAAAGCTAGATTTGTTCCAATGATCTTGATTTGTTTCAAGCCAGTAAATCTAGTGATCTTGACCTGTTATAAGGCAGTAAATCTAATGATCTCGATTTTTTATAAGGCAATAAATTCAATGGTCTTGACCTGTTGCAAGGCAGTAAATCTAATTAATGCGGTGTAAGCAAAATATCTAATGATCTTGACTTCTTATAAGCAAAAGACTAGTTATAAGGGAATATAAGGCAGTAAATCTAATAATATTGGCCTTTTATAAGGCAGATCTTGACCTGTTGCAAGGCAGTAAATCTAATGATCTTGACCTATTATAAGCAAAATATCTAATGATCTTGACTTCTTATAAGCAAAAGACCGGTTATAAGGGAATATAAGGCAGTAAATCTAATGATATTGGCCTTTTATAAGGCAGTAAATCTAATGATTTTAACCCGTCATGAGGCAGTAAATCTAATGATCTTGACCTTTTGTGTTACTTGGACGACCTCTTGTAAAATGGTAAATCTTGACCTGTCCTGTTAGAAGGCAGTATATCTAGTGATAAATCTAATGATCCTGAACTGTTGTAAAGCAGTAAATCTCATGATGTGTTACAAGGCAGTAAATCTAAAGCGGTAAATCTAGTGACCTTTACTTGTCATAAAGCAGTAAATCTAGTGAACTTTACCCGTTATAAGGCAGTAAATTTAGAGATCTTGACCTGTTATAAGGCAGTAAATCTAATGATCAAAGCAGTAAATCTAATGATCGTGACATGTTATTAGGCAATAAAACTAATAATCTGTTAAAGTCAGATACAATCTAATGATTTTGGCCTATAGGCAATAAATCTAATGATTTGTTACAAGGCATAAATCTATAACATGTCATTGTAATGCAGTAAATCTAACGATCTCGATTTTAAAAAAATTCAATGGTCTTGATCTGTTGCAAGGCAGTAAATCTAATCATCTTGACCTGTTGCAAGGCAGCAAATTGAATGATCATAATGCGGTATGTCAGTAAATCTAATGATGACCTATTATAAGGAAAAAATCTAATGATCTAATGATAATTAGATTTATTCCCTGATAACAGGTCAACTGTTATAAGGGAATAAATCTAATGATCTTGACAGGTCATGGCATTTTAAGGCAGTAGATCTAATGACCTTGTCCTGTTATAAGGAAGTAAAATTACTGCAGTAATTTTAATGATTTTGATATGATATAAGGCATTAAATCTCTTTTTTTTATTATCCTTTGTCGCTGTCTCCCGCATTTGCGAGGTAGCGCAAGGAAACAGACGAAAGAAATGGCCCAACACCCCCCCAATACACATGTATATACATACGTCAACACACGCAAATATACATACCTACACAACTTTCCATGGTTTACCGCAGACGCTTCACTTGCCTTGATTCAATCCACTGACAGCACGTCAACCCCAGTATACCACATCGATCAAATTCACTCTATTCCTTGCACGCCTTTCACCCTCCTGCATGTTCAGGCCCCGATCACACAAAATCTTTTTCACTCCATCTTTCCACCTCCAATTTGGTCTCCCTCTTCTCTTCGTTCCCTCTTGGTCAATCTTTCCTCACTCATTCTCTCCATGTGCCCAAACCACTTCAAAACACCCTCTTCTGCTCTCTCAACCACGCTCTTTTTATTTCCACACATCTCTCTTACCCTTACGTTACTCACTCGATTAAACCACCTCACACCACACATTGTCCTCAAACATCTCATTTCCAGCACATCCATCCTCCTGCGCACAACTCTATCCATAGCCCACGCCTCGCAACCATACAACATTGTTGGAACCACTATTCCTTCAAACATACCCATTTTTGCTTTCCGAGATAATGTTCTCGACTTCCACACATTCTTCAAGGCCCCCAGAATTTTCGCCCCCTCCCCCACCCTATGATCCACTTCCGCTTCCATGGTTCCATCCGCTGCTAGATCCGCTCCCAGATATCTAAAACACTTCACTTCCTCCAGTTTTTCTCCATTCAAACTCACCACCCAATTGTACCTAATAACCTTTACATTTACTCTTAACTTTCTTCTTCCACACACTTTACCAAACTCAGTCACCAGCTTCTGCAGTTTCTCACATGAATCAGCCACCAGCGCTGTATCATCACCGAACAACAACTGACTCACTTCCCAAACTCTCTCATGCACAACAGACTTCATACTTGCCCCTCTTTCCAAAACTCTTGTATTTACCTCCCTAACAACCCCATCCATAAACAAATTAAACACACCCCCGCCGCAAACCTACATTCACTGAGAACCAATCACTTTCCTCTCTTCCTACACGTACACATGCCTTACATCCTTGATAAAAACTTTTCACTGCTTCTAACAACTTTCCTCCCACACCATATATTCTTATACCTTCCACAGAGCATCTCTATCAACTCTTATATGCCTTCTCCAGATCCATAAATGCTACATCCATTTGCTTTTCTAAGTATTTCTCACACATCCTCTACCACTTCTGAAACCACACTGCTCTTCCCCAATCTGATGCTCTGTACATGCCTTCACCCTCTCAATCAATACCCTCCCATATAATTTACCAGGAATACTCAACAAACTTATACCTCTGTAATTTGAGCACTCACTCTTATAAGGCAACAAATCTATTAAATTTGACCTGTTGAAAGGCAGTAAATATAATGATCTTGACCCGTTACAATGCAGCAAATGTAATGATTTCGACTTGTTATAAGGCAACAAATCTATTGAATTTGACCTGTTGAAAGGCAGTAAATATAATGATCTTGACCTGTTACAAGGCAGTATATCTAATTATCTTTATCTGTTATAAGGCAATAAATCTAATGATTTTGACCTGTTATAAGGCAGGAAATATAATGATCTTGATCTATGAGAAAATAAATCAATATTGACTTGTTATATGGCATTAAATCTAATGATCTTTACGTGTTATAAGGCAGTAAATCTATTTCTATTAACCTGGCAGAAGGCAGTAAAGGCAAAAATCTAATGATCTTGACACGTTACAATGCAGCAAATGTAATGATTTCGACTTGTTATAAGGCAGCAAATCTATTAAATTTGACCTGTTAAAAGGCAGTAAATATAATGATCTTGACCTGTTACAAGGCAGTATATCTAATTATCTTTATCTAAGGCAATAAATCTAATGATTTTGACCTGTTATAAGGCAGTAAATTTAATGATCTTAACCTGTTATGAGGCAGTATAATTAATGTCAGTAAATCTAATGATTTAAGGCAGTAAATCTATTTCTATTGACCTGCTAGAAGACAGTAAAGGTAATAATCTAATGATCTTGACCTGTTAGAAGGCAGTAAATAAAATAATTTGTTATAAAGCAGGAAATATAGTGATCTTGATCTATGAGAAAATAAATCAAATATTGACTTGTTATATGGCATTAAATCTAATGATCTTTACCTGTTATAAGGCAGTAAATCTATTTCTATTGAGGCAGTAAAGGCAAAAATCTAATGATCTTTACCTGTTATAAGGCAGTAAATCTATTTCTATTGAGGCAGTAAAGGCAAAAATCTAATGATCTTGACCTGTTATAAGGCAGTAAATTTAATGATCTTAACCCGTTATGAGGCAGTATAATTAATGTCAGTAAATCTAATGATTTAAGGCAGTAAATCTATTTCTATTGACCTGCTAGAAGACAGTAAAGGTAATAATCTAATGATCTTGACCTATTACTGACCTGCTAGAAGACAGTAAAGGTAATAATCTAATGATCTTTACCTGTTAGAAGGCAGATAAAGATAATTAGATATATATCTTGATCTATGAGAAAATAAATCAAATAATATTTACTTGTTATATGGCATTAAATCTAATGATCTTTACCTGTTATAAGGCAGTAAATCTATTTCTATTGAGGCAGTAAAGGCAAAAATCTCATGATCTTGACCTGTTACAATGCAGCAAATCTAATGATTTCGACTTGTTATATGGAAGTAAACCATTAGATTCAATAGATTCAATAGATTTGTTGCCTTATAAGGCAACAAATCTATTGAATTTGACTTGTTGAAAGGCAGTAAATATAATGATCTTGACCTGTTACAAGGCAGTATATCTTTATCTGTTATAAGGCAATAAATCTAATGATTTTGATCTGTTATAAGGCAGGAAATATAATGATCTTGATCTATGAGAAAATAAATCAAATAATATTGACTTGTTATATGGCATTAAATCTAATGATCTTTACGTGTTATAAGGCAGTAAATATATTTCTATTAACCTGGCAGAAGGCAGAAAAGGCAAAAATCTAATGATCTTGACACGTTACAATGCAGCAAATGTAATGATTTCGACTTGTTATAAGGCAGCAAATCTATTGAATTTGACCTGTTAAAAGGCAGTAAATATAATGATCTTGACCTGTTACAAGGCAGTATATCTAATTATCTTTATCTAAGGCAATAAATCTAATGATTTTGACCTGTTATAAGGCAGTAAATTTAATGATCTTAACCTGTTATGAGGCAGTAAATCTATTTCTATTGACCTGCTAGAAGACAGTAAAGGTAATAATCTAATGATCTTGACCTGTTACGGACCTGCTAGAAGACAGTAAAGGTAATAATCTAATGATCTTTACCTGTTAGAAGGCAGTAAATGAAATAATTTGTTATAAAGCAGGAAATATAATGATCATGATCTATGAGAAAATAAATCAAATAATATTGACTTGTTATATGGCATTAAATCTAATGATCTTTACCTGTTATAAGGCAGTAAATCTATTTCTATTGAGGCAGTAAAGGCAAAAATCTAATCATCTTGACCTGTTACAATGCAGCAAATCTAATGATTTCGACTTGTTATAAGGAAGTAAAACATTAGCTTGACCTTTTATAGGGCAACAAATCTATTGAATTTGACCTGTTAAAAGGCAGTAAATATTATGATCTTGACCTGTTACAAGGCAGTATATCTAATTATCTTTATCTGTTATAAGGCAATATATCTAATGATTTTGACCTGTTATAAGGCAGGAAATATAATGATCTTGATCTATGAGAAAATAAATTAAATAATATTTACTTGTTTTATGGCATTAAATCTAATGATCTTTACCTGTTATAAGGCAGTAAATCTATTTCTATTAACCTGGCAGAAGGCAGTAAAGGCAAAAATCTAATGATCTTGACCCGTTACAATGCAGCAAATGTAATGATTTCGACTTGTTATAAGGCAGCAAATCTATTGAATTTGACCTGTTAAAAGGCAGTAAATATAATGATCTTGACCTGTTACAAGGCAGTATATCTAATTATCTTTAAGGCAATAAATCTAATGATTTTGACCTGTTATAAGACAGTAAATTTAATGATCTTAACCTGTTATGAGGCAGTATAATTAATGATATGTCAGTAAATCTAATGATATCGACCAGTTATAAGGTAGTAAATCTTGACATGTTATAAGGCAGTAAATCGATTTCTATTGACCTGCTAGAAGACAGTAAAGGTAATAATCTAATGATCTTCACCTGTTACTGATCTGCTAGAAGACAGTAAAGGTAATAATCTAATGATCTTTACATGTTAGAAGGCAGTAAATAAAATAATTTATAAAGCAGGAAATATAATGATCTTGATCTATAAGAAAATAAATCAAATAATATTGACTTGTTATATGGCATTACCTGTTATAAGGCAGTAAATCAATTTCTATTGAGGCAGTAAAGGCAAAAATCTAATGATCTTGACCTGTTACAATGCAGCAAATCTAATGATTTCGACTTGTTATAAGGAAGTAAACCATTAGATTCAATAGATTCAATAGATTTGTTGCCTTATAAAAGGTCAAGCTAATTAAGCTTGACCTTTTATAAGGCAATAAATCTATTGAATTTGACCTGTTGAAAGGCAGTAAATATAATGATCTTGACCTGTTACAAGGCAGTATATCTAATTATCTTTATCTGTTATAAGGCAATAAATCTAATGATTTTGATCTGTTATAAGGCAGGAAATATAATGATCTTGATCTATGAGAAAATAAATCAAATAATATTGACTTGTTATATGGCATTAAATCTAATGATCTTTACGTGTTATAAGGCAGTAAATATATTTCTATTAACCTGGCAGAAGGCAGAAAAGTCAAAAATCTAATGATCTTGACGCGTTACAATGCAGCAAATGTAATGATTTCGACTTGTTATAAGCCAGCAAATCTATTGAATTTGACCTGTTAAAAGGCAGTAAATATAATGATCTTGACCTGTTACAAGGCAGTATATCTAATTATCTTTATCTAAGGCAATAAATCTAATTATTTTGACCTGTTATAAGGCAGTAAATTTAATGATCTTAACCTGTTATGAGGCAGTATAATTAGTCAGTAAATCTAATGATATCGACCAGTTATAAGGTAGTAAATCTTGACATGTAAAAGGCAGTAAATCTATTTCTATTGACCTGCTAGAAGATAGTAAAGGTAATAATCTAATGATCTTGACCTGTTACTGACCTGCTAGAAGACAGTAAAGGTAATAATCTAATGATCTTTACATGTTAGAAGGCAGTAAATAAAATAATTTGTTATAAAGCAGGAAATATAATGATCTTGATCTATAAGAAAATAAGTCAAATAATATTGACTTGTTATATGGCATTAAATCTAATGATCTTTACCTGTTATAAGGCAGTAAATCAATTTCTATTGAGGCAGTAAAGGCAAATATCTAATGATCTTGACCTGTTACAATGCAGCAAATCTAATGATTTCGACTTGTTATAAGGAAGTAAACCATTAGATTCAATAGATTCAATAGATTTGTTGCCTTATAAAAGGTCAAGCTAATTAAGCTTGACCTTTTATAAGGCAACAAATCTATTGAATTTGACCTGTTGAAAGGCAGTAAATATAATGATCTTGACCTGTTACAAGGCAGTATATCTAATTATCTTTATCTGTTATAAGGCAATAAATCTAATGATTTTGATCTGTTATAAGGCAGGAAATATAATGATCTTGATCTATGAGAAAATAAATCAAATAATATTGACTTGTTATATGGCATTAAATCTAATGATCTTTACGTGTTATAAGGCAGTAAATATATTTCTATTAACCTGGCAGAAGGCAGAAAAGGCAAAAATCTAATGATCTTGACACGTTACAATGCAGCAAATGTAATGATTTCGACTTGTTATAAGGCAGCAAATCTATTGAATTTGACCTGTTAAAAGGCAGTAAATATAATGATCTTGACCTGTTACAAGGCAGTATATCTAATTATCTTTATCTAAGGCAATAAATCTAATGATTTTGACCTGTTATAAGGCAGTAAATTTAATGATCTTAACCTGTTATGAGGCAGTATAATTAATGTCAGTAAATCTAATGATATCGACCAGTTATAAGGTAGTAAATCTTGACATGTAAAAGGCAGTAAATCTATTTCTATTGACCTGCTAGAAGATAGTAAAGGTAATAATCTAATGATCTTGACCTGTTACTGACCTGCTAGAAGACAGTAAAGGTAATAATCTAATGATCTTTACCTGTTAGAAGGCAGTAAATAAAATAATTTGTTATAAAGCAGGAAATATAGTGATCTTGATCTATGAGAAAATAAATCAAATAATATTGACTTGTTATATGGCATTAAATCTAATGATCTTTACCTGTTATAAGGCAGTAAATCTATTTCTATTGAGGCAGTAAAGGCAAAAATCTAATGATCTTGACCTGTTACAATGCAGCAAATCTAATGATTTCGACTTGTTATAAGGAAGTAAACCATTAGATTCAATAGATTCAATAGATTTGTTGCCTTATAAAAGGTCAAGCTAATTAAGCTTGACCTTTTATAAGGCAACAAATCTATTGAATTTGACCTGTTGAAAGGCAGTAAATATAATGATCTTGACCTGTTACAAGGCAGTATATCTAATTATCTTTATCTGTTATAAGGCAATAAATCTAATGATTTTGATCTGTTATAAGGCAGGAAATATAATGATCTTGATCTATGAGAAAATAAATCAAATAATATTGACTTGTTATATGGCATTAAATCTAATGATCTTTACGTGTTATAAGGCAGTAAATATATTTCTATTAACCTGGCAGAAGGCAGAAAAGGCAAAAATCTAATGATCTTGACACGTTACAATGCAGCAAATGTAATGATTTTGACTTGTTATAAGGCAGCAAATCTATTGAATTTGACCTGTTAAAAGGCAGTAAATATAATGATCTTGACCTGTTACAAGGCAGTATATCTAATTATCTTTATCTAAGGCAATAAATCTAATGATTTTGACCTGTTATAAGGCAGTAAATTTAATGATCTTAACCTGTTATGAGGCAGTATAATTAATGTCAGTAAATCTAATGATATCGACCAGTTATAAGGTAGTAAATCTTGACATGTAAAAGGCAGTAAATCTATTTCTATTGACCTGCTAGAAGATAGTAAAGGTAATAATCTAATGATCTTGACCTGTTACTGACCTGCTAGAAGACAGTAAAGGTAATAATCTAATGATCTTTACCTGTTAGAAGGCAGTAAATAAAATAATTTGTTATAAAGCAGGAAATATAGTGATCTTGATCTATGAGAAAATAAATCAAATAATATTGACTTGTTATATGGCATTAAATCTAATAAACTTTACCTGTTATAAGGCAGTAAATCTATTTCTATTGAGGCAGTAAAGGCAAAAATCCAATGATCTTGACCTGTTACAATACATCAAATCTAATGATTTCGACTTGTTATAAGGAAGTAAACCTAATTAGGTTTTATAAGGCAATAAATCTAATGATTTTGATCTGTTATAAGGCAGGAAATATAATGATCTTGATCTATGAGAAAATAAATCAAATAATATTGACTTGTTATATGGCATTAATTCTAATAATCTTTACCTGCTATAAGGCAGTAAATCTATTTCTATTAACCTGGCAGAAGGCAGTAAAGGCAAAAATCTAATGATCTTGACCCGTTACAATGCAGCAAATCTAATGATCTCGACTTGCAGCAAATCTATTGAATTTGACCTGTTAAAAGGCAGTAAATATAATGATCTTGACCTGTTACAAGGCAGTATATCTAATTATCTTTATCTAAGGCAATAAATCTAATGATTTTGACCTGTTATAAGGAAGTAAATTTAATGATCTTAACCTGTTATGAGGCAGTAAATCTATTTCTATTGACCTGCTAGAAGACAGTAAAGGTAATAATCTAATGATCTTGACCTGTTACGGACCTGCTAGAAGACAGTAAAGGTAATAATCTAATGATCTTTACCTGTTAGAAGGCAGTAAATGAAATAATTTGTTATAAAGCAGGAAATATAATGATCATGATCTATGAGAAAATAAATCAAATAATATTGACTTGTTATATGGCATTAAATCTAATGATCTTTTCCTGTTATAAGGCAGTAAATCTATTTCTATTGAGGCAGTAAAGGCAAAAATCTAATCATCTTGACCTGTTACAATGCAGCAAATCTAATGATTTCGACTTGTTATAAGGAAGTAAAACATTAGCTTGACCTTTTATAGTGCAACAAATCTATTGAATTTGACCTGTTAAAAGGCAGTAAATATAATGATCTTGACCTGTTACAAGGCAGTATATCTAATTATCTTTATCTGTTATAAGGCAATATATCTAATGATTTTGACCTGTTATTAGGCAGGAAATATAATGATCTTGATCTATGAGAAAATAAATTAAATAATATTTACTTGTTTTATGGCATTAAATCTAATGATCTTTACCTTTTATAAGGCAGTAAATTTAATGATCTTAACCTTATATGAGGCAGTATAATTAATGATATGTCAGTAAATCTAATGATATCGACCAGTTATAAGGCAGTAAATCTTGACGTTATAATGCAGTAAATCTATTTCTATTGACCTGCTAGAAGACAGTAAAGGTAATAATCTAATGATCACCTGTTACTGATCTGCTAGAAGACAGTAAAGGTAATAATCTAATGATCTTTACATGTTAGAAGGCAGTAGATAAAATAATTTGTTATAAAGCAGGAAATATAATGATCTTGATCTATAAGAAAATAAATCAAATAATATTGACTTGTTATAAGGCAGTAAATCAATTTCTATTGAGGCAGTAAAGGCAAAAATCTAATGATCTTGACCTGTTACAATGCAGCAAATCTAATGATTTCGACTTGTTATAAGGAAGTAAACCATTAGATTCAATAGATTCAATAGATTTGTTGCCTTATAAAAGGTCAAGCTAATTAAGCTTGACCTTTTATAAGGCAACAAATCTATTGAATTTGACCTGTTGAAAGGCAGTAAATATAATGATCTTGACCTGTTACAAGGCAGTATATCTAATTATCTTTATCTGTTATAAGGCAATAAATCTAATGATTTTGATCTGTTATAAGGCAGGAAATATAATGATCTTGATCTATGAGAAAATAAATCAAATAATATTGACTTGTTATATGGCATTAAATCTAATGATCTTTACGTGTTATAAGGCAGTAAATATATTTCTATTAACCTGGCAGAAGGCAGAAAAGGCAAAAATCTAATGATCTTGACGCGTTACAATGCAGCAAATGTAATGATTTCGACTTGTTATAAGCCAGCAAATCTATTGAATTTGACCTGTTAAAAGGCAGTAAATATAATGATCTTGACCTGTTACAAGGCAGTATATCTAATTATCTTTATCTAAGGCAATAAATCTAATGATTTTGACCTGTTATAAGGCAGTAAATTTAATGATCTTAACCTGTTATGAGGCAGTATAATTAATGTCAGTAAATCTAATGATATCGACCAGTTATAAGGTAGTAAATCTTGACATGTAAAAGGCAGTAAATCTATTTCTATTGACCTGCTAGAAGATAGTAAAGGTAATAATCTAATGATCTTGACCTGTTACTGACCTGCTAGAAGACAGTAAAGGTAATAATCTAATGATCTTTACATGTTAGAAGGCAGTAAATAAAATAATTTGTTATAAAGCAGGAAATATAGTGATCTTGATCTATAAGAAAATAAATCAAATAATATTGACTTGTTATAAGGCAGTAAATCAATTTCTATTGAGGCAGTAAAGGCAAAAATCTAATGATCTTGACCTGTTACAATGCAGCAAATCTAATGATTTCGACTTGTTATAAGGAAGTAAACCATTAGATTCAATAGATTCAATAGATTTGTTGCCTTATAAAAGGTCAAGCTAATTAAGCTTGACCTTTTATAAGGCAACAAATCTATTGAATTTGACCTGTTGAAAGGCAGTAAATATAATGATCTTGACCTGTTACAAGGCAGTATATCTAATTATCTTTATCTGTTATAAGGCAATAAATCTAATGATTTTGATCTGTTATAAGGCAGGAAATATAATGATCTTGATCTATGAGAAAATAAATCAAATAATATTGACTTGTTATATGGCATTAAATCTAATGATCTTTACGTGTTATAAGGCAGTAAATATATTTCTATTAACCTGGCAGAAGGCAGAAAAGGCAAAAATCTAATGATCTTGACACGTTACAATGCAGCAAATGTAATGATTTCGACTTGTTATAAGGCAGCAAATCTATTGAATTTGACCTGTTAAAAGGCAGTAAATATAATGATCTTGACCTGTTACAAGGCAGTATATCTAATTATCTTTATCTAAGGCAATAAATCTAATGATTTTGACCTGTTATAAGGCAGTAAATTTAATGATCTTAACCTGTTATGAGGCAGTATAATTAATGTCAGTATTCTAATGATATCGACCAGTTATAAGGTAGTAAATCTTGACATGTAAAAGGCAGTAAATCTATTTCTATTGACCTGCTAGAAGATAGTAAAGGTAATAATCTAATGATCTTGACCTGTTACTGACCTGCTAGAAGACAGTAAATAAAAGGCAGTAAATAAAATAATTTGTTATAAAGCAGGAAATATAGTGATCTTGATCTATGAGAAAATAAATCAAATAATATTTACTTGTTATATGGCATTAAATCTAATGATCTTTACCTGTTATAAGGCAGTAAATCTATTTCTATTGAGGCAGTAAAGGCAAAAATCTCATGATCTTGACCTGTTACAATGCAGCAAATCTAATGATTTCGACTTGTTATAAAGAAGTAACCCATTAGATTCAATAGATTCAATAGATTTGTTGCCTTATAAAAGGTCAAGCTAATTAAGCTTGACCTTTTATAAGGCAACAAATCTATTGAATTTGACCTGTTGAAAGGCAGTAAATATAATGATCTTGACCTGTTACAAGGCAGTATATCTTTATCTGTTATAAGGCAATAAATCTAATGATTTTGATCTGTTATAAGGCAGGAAATATAATGATCTTGATCTATGAGAAAATAAATCAAATAATATTGACTTGTTATATGGCATTAAATCTAATGATCTTTACGTGTTATAAGGCAGTAAATATATTTCTATTAACCTGGCAGAAGGCAGAAAAGGCAAAAATCTAATGATCTTGACACGTTACAATGCAGCAAATGTAATGATTTCGACTTGTTATAAGGCAGCAAATCTATTGAATTTGACCTGTTAAAAGGCAGTAAATATAATGATCTTGACCTGTTACAAGGCAGTATATCTAATTATCTTTATCTAAGGCAATAAATCTAATGATTTTGACCTGTTATAAGGCAGTAAATTTAATGATCTTAACCTGTTATGAGGCAGTATAATTAATGTCAGTAAATCTAATGATATCGACCAGTTATAAGGTAGTAAATCTTGACATGTAAAAGGCAGTAAATCTATTTCTATTGACCTGCTAGAAGAAAGTAAAGGTAATAATCTAATGATCTTGACCTGTTACTGACCTGCTAGAAGGCAGCAAATCTAATGATTTCGACTTGTTATAATGAAGTAAACCTAATTAGCTTGACCTTTTATAAGGCAACAAATCTATTGAATTTGACCTGTTAAAAGGCAGTATATCTAATTATCTTTATCTGTTATAAGGCAATAAATCTAATGATTTTGACCTGTTATAAGGCAGGAAATAGAATGATCTTGATCTATGACAAAATAAATCAAATATTGACATGTTATGTGGCATTAAATCTAATGATCTTTACATGTAAAGGCAAAATTTTTAATGATCTTGACCCGTTACAAAGCAGCAAATCTATTGAATTTGACCTGTTAACAGGCAGTAAATATAATGATCTTGACCTGTTACAAGGCAGTATTATCTTTATCTAAGGCAATAAATCTAATGATTTTGACGTGTTATAAGGCAGTAAATTTAATGATCTTAACCTGTGTAATTAATGATATTGACCTGTTATAAATCACTAAATCTAATGATACTAACCAGTTATAAGGCAGTAAATCGACATGCTATAAGGCAGTAAATCTATTTCTATTGACCTGTTAGAAGAAAGTAAAGGTAATAATTTAATGATCTTGACCTGTTACTGACCTGCTAGAAGAGAGTAAAGGTAATAATCTAATGATCTTTACCTGTTAGAAGGCAGTAAATGAAATAATTTGTTATAAAGCAGGAAATATAATGATCTTGATCTATGAGAAAATAAATCAAATGATATTGACTTGTTATATGGCATTAAATCTAATGATCTTTACCTGTTATAAGGCAGTAAATCTATTTCTATTGAGGCAGTAAAGGCAAAAATCTAATGATCTTGACCTGTTACAATGCAGCAAATCTAGTGATTTCGACTTGTTATAAGGAAGTAAACCTAATTAGCTTGACCTTTTATAAGGCAACAAATCTATTGCATTTGACCTGTTAAAAGGCAGTAAATATAATGATCTTGACCTGTTATCTTTATCTCTTATAAGTCAATAAATCTAATGATTTTGACCTGTTATATGGCAGGAAATATAATGATCTTGATCTATGAGAAAATAAATCAAATAATATTGACTTGTTATATGGCATTAAATCTAATGATCTTTACCTGTTATAAGGCAGTAAATCTATTTCTATTAACCTAATAGAAGGCAGTAAAGGCAAAAATCTAATGATCTTGACCTGTTACAATGCAGCAAATCTAATGATTTCGACTTGTTATAAGGAAGTAAAACATTAGATTTAATAGATTCAATAGATTTGTTGCCTTATAAAAGGTCAAGCTAATTAAGCTTGACCTTTTATAAGGCAACAAATCTATTGAATTTGACCTGTTGAAAGGCAGTATATCTAATTATCTTTATCTGTCATAAGGCAATAAATCTAATGATTTTGACCTGTTATAAGGCAGGAAATATAATGATCTTGATCTATGAGAAAATAAATCAAATAATATTGACTTGTTATATGGCATTAAATCTAATGATATTTACGTGTTATAAGGCAGTAAATCCATTTCTGTTAACCTGGCAGAAGGCAGTAAAGGCAAAAATCTAATGATCTTGACACGTTACAATGCAGCAAATGTAATGATTTCGACTTGTTATAAGGCAGCAAATCTATTGAACTTGACCTGTTAAAAGGCAGTAAACATAATGATCTTGACCTGTTACAAGGCAGTATATCTAATTATCTTTATCTAAGGCAATAAATCTAATGATTTTGACCTGTTATAAGGCAGTAAATTTAATGATCTTAACCTGTTAATTAATGTCAGTAAATCTAATGATATCGACCAGTTATAAGGCAGTAAATCTTGACATGTTATAAGGCAGTAAATCTATTTCTATTGACCTGCTAGAAGACAGTAAAGGTTATAATCTAATGATCTTGACCTGTTACTGACCTTCTAAAAGACAGTAAAGGTAATAATCTAATGATCTTTACCTGTTAGAAGGCAGTAAATAAAATAATTTGTTATAAAGCAGGAAATATAGTGATTTTGATCTATGAGAAAATAAATCAAATAATATTGACTTGTTATATGGCATTAAATCTAATGAACTTTACCTGTTATAAGGCAGTAAATCTATTTCTATTGAGGCAGTAAAGGCAAAAATCCAATGATCTTGACCTGTTACAATGCAGCATATCTAATGATTTCGACTTGTTATAAGGAAGTAAACCTAATTAGCTTGACCTTTTATAAGGCAACAAATCTATTAAATTTGACCAGTTAAAAGGCAGTTACAAGGCAGTATATCATTAGATATAAGGCAATAAATCTAATTATTTTGACCTGTTATAAGGCAGGAAATATAATGATCTTGATCTATGAGAAAATAAATCAAATAATATTGACTTGTTATATGGCATTAAATCTAATGATCTTTACCTGGCAGTAAATCTATTTCTATTAACCTGGCAGAAGGCAGTAAAGGCAAAAATCTAATGATCTTGACCCGTTACAATGCAGCAAATCTAATGATTTCGACTTGTTATAAGGCAGCAAATCTATTGAATTTGACCTGTTACAAGGCAGTATATCTAATTATCTTTATCTAAGGCAATAAATCTAATGATTTTGACCTGTTATAAGGCAGTAAATTTAATGATCTTACCCTGTTATGAGGTAGTATAATTAATGATATTGACCTCTTATAAGTCAGTAAATCTAATGATACTGACCAGTTATAAGGCAGTAAATCTTGACGTTATAAGGCAGTAAATCTATTTTTATTGACCTGCTAGAAGAATGTAAAGGTAATAATCTAATGATCTTGACCTGTTACTGACCTGCTAGAAGACAGTAAAGGTAATAATCTAATGATCTTTACCTGTTAGAAGGCAGTAATTTGTTATAAAGCAGGAAATATAATGATCTTGATCTATGAGAAAATAAATCAAATAATATTGACTTGTTATATGGCATTAAATTTAATGATCTTTACCTGTTATAAGGCAGTAAATCTATTTCTATTGAGGTAGTAAAGGCAAAAATCTAATGATCTTGATCTGTTACAATGCAGCAAATCTAATGATTTCGACTTGTTATAATGAAGTAAACCTAATTAGCTTGACCTTTTATAAGGCAACAAATCTATTGAATTTGACCTGTTAAAAGGCAGTAAATATAATGATCTTGACCTGCTACAAGGCAGTATATCTAATTATCTTTATCTGTTATAAGGCAATAAATCTAATGATTTTGACCTGTTATAAGGCAGGAAATATAATGATCATGATCTATGACAAAATAAATCAAATAATATTGACTTGTTATATGGCATTAAATCTAATGATCTTTACCTGTTATAAGGCAGTAAAGGCAAAAATTTAATGATCTTGACCCGTTACAATGCAGGAAATCTATTGAATTTGACCTGTTAAAAGGCAGTAAATATAATGATCTTGATCTGTTACAAGGCAGTAATAAATCTAATGATTTTGACGTGTTATAAGGCAGTAAATTTAATGATCTTAACCTGTTATGAGGCAGTGTAATTAATGATATTGACCAGTTATAAGGCAGTAAATGACGTTATAAGGCAGTAAATCTATTTCTATTGACCTGCTAGAAAGAAAAGGTAATAATCTTGACCTGTTACTGACCTGCTAGAAGACAGTAAAGGTAATAATCTAATGATCTTTACCTGTTAAAAGGCAGTAAATGAAATAATTTGTTATAAAGCAGGAAATATGATCTTGATCTATAAAATAAATCAAAATATTGACTTGTTATATGGCATTAAATCTAATGATTACCTGTTATAAGGCAGTAAATCTATTTCTATTGACCTGTAAGAAGGCAGTAAATGAAATAATTTGTTATAAAGTAGGAAATATGATCTTGATCTATGAGAAAATAAATCAAAATGACTTGTTATATGGCAGTAAATCTAATGATTACCTGTTATAAGGCAGTAAATCTATTTCTATTGACCTGTTAGAAGGCAGTAAAGGGAAAAATCTAATGATCTTGACCTGTTACAAGGCAGTATATCATTATCTTTATCTGTTATAAGGCAATAAATCTAATGATTTTGACCTGTTATAAGGCAGTAAATTTAATGATCGTAACCAGTTATGAGGCAGTATAACTAATGATATTGACCTGTTATAATGATACTTGACCTGTTCTAAGGTAGTATATTTCATGATTTTGGCCAGTTATATGGCAGTTGTATGGCAGTAATTTGACCTGTTACAAAGCAGTAAATCTAATGGAAATCTAATTATCTTGACCTGTTAAAAATCTAATGATCTTGTCCTATTATATATCTATATTATTATATATATTATTATATATCTATTAAATCTAATGATAACTGTTACATGGTAATGATTCTAATGATCTTGACTAAGGCGGTAAATCTTATGATCTTGACCTGTTATCTTGACCTAATATAAATGTAATTATAACGTTACAAGGATGTAAATAAAGCAGTAAATCTCTACTAATGATGACCTGTTAAAGAACAGTAAATCTAAAGATCTTGACCTGTTATAAGGCAGTAAATCTAGTGATTTCTTCCTTTTAGAAGGCAGTATATCTAATGATCTTGACTTGTAAACTTAATGGTGACCTAATATAAGAAATTAAAACTCAAGATCTTGACCTGTTATAAAGCAGCAATGTAATGATCCTCTGGTCCTCTTATAAGGCAGTAAATATAATAGTTGACTTATGACAATAAATCTAATGATTTTGACTTGTAAGGCTACTGCCTAATCTAACCTAATGATCTTTACCTTATATAAAGCAGAAATTAAATCTAATGATCTTGATCTCTTATAAAGTAGCATTGTAATGATCTTGACGTTATAAGGCAGTAAATCTAACGATCTTTTGTTATAAGGCAGTAATTCTAATGATCTTAACCTGTTATGAAGCAGTATAACTAATGATCTTAACCTGTTATAAGGTTATCTGTTGTAAGGCAGTAAATCTAATGATATTGACCTGTTATAAGGCAGTAAATCTAATTATCTTGATACAAGGCAGTAAATCTATAGATCTTGGCTTGTTATGTCAGTAAATGATCATGTCAGTAATGGTCATGACAGGCAGTAAATCTAATGATCTTGACTTGTTATGAGGTAATAAATCTAATGATGACTTCTTATGACATAAAATGTAATGATCTTGACCTCTAATCAAGCAACAATGTTATAAGGCAGTCAATCTAATGATTTTTTCTATCGTAAAGCAATGTCTAGCAATGTTGATTTTTAATGTCAGTAAATCTAATGATATTGATCTGTTATAAGGCAGTAAATCTGATTACCTTGACCTCATGTAAGGCAGTAAATCTTGTGATCTTGTCCTGTTAAAAAAGTTATAAACATGATGAGCTTTTCGTGTTATAAGGCATTAAATTTAATGATTTTCACCTGGTATAAGGTAGTAAATATAATGATCTTGACCTGTTATAAAACTATATTTAATTATCTGATCTGTTTTCATTTAATGAAAACCTGTCATAAGGCAGTAAATATACTGATCTTAACCTGCTTGAAGACAGTGAATCTAATGATCTTGATAAGGTAGTAAACCTAATGATCTTGATAAGGTAGTAAATTTATTGATCTTGATATGATAGAAGGCAGTAAATCTTGACCCAATCTTATATTGTTATAAAAGCAGGAAATTTAATGATCTTGACGTTACAAAGCAGTAAACCGAATGATGACCGTTTATAAGGAAATAAATCAAATAATATATGGCATTAAATCTAACAATTTTGACCTGTTACAATGCAGTAAATCTAATGATTTTAATGTTACAAGGCAGTAAACGCAATGATATTGGCCTCTTATAACTCGGCAAATCTTAACTTTTCTAGCGCAATAAATCTAATTATATTGACTTGTTATAAAGCAGTAAATTTAATGATCTTGACCCGTTGTCATAAAATCTAATGATCTCGTCTGTAAGGGAAGATCATTCCCTTACAGGGAAGTATATCTAATGATCTGGCCCTGTTACAGCGAAGTATATCTAATGATCTTGACCTGTGATAATCTAATGATTTTGACCTCTTACAATGAAGTAAATCATGATCTTAACAGGCAGTAAATCTAATTATCTTGACCTGTTATAAGGCAGTAAATATAATCATCTTGACCTGTTACAAGACAGTATAGCTGTTATACGACAGTCAATCTAATGATCTTGACATTTATAAGGCAATAAGGCAATGATAAGGTATTAAATCTAATTTTTTACGTTAAATAGCAGATCTAATTATCTTGACTTGTTACAAGGCAGTAAAACTAATGATGACCTGTTTTAAGGCTGTAATTCTAATGATATTGACCTGTTATAATTTAGTAAATCTTGACATGTTACAAGGAGGTAAACACACTAAATCTTGACTTGTTACAAGGCAGTAGATATATAGTGATCTCGTTCTCTTATAAGGCAGTAAATCTAATGATCTTGACTTGTTATAAGGTAGTGAAGTAGTAATGAACTTGACCTCTACGTGTTATAAGGTAGTGAATCTAAAGATCTTGACCTATAATAAGGATGTAAATCGAATGATCTTGACCTGCTACAATGTAATAAATGTAATGACCTTAACTAATCTAATGACCCGTTTTAAGGCTGTAATTCTAATGATCTTGACCTGTTATAAAGCATGTTATAAGGCAGTAAATCTAATGATCTTGACCCGTTATAAAGCAGTAGATCTAAAATACGATTTGTTACAAGGATTTAAATCTAATGATCTTGACATGTTTATAACATGTCAAGATCATTATATCTAAACCCACTGATCTTGTCCTGTAACAAGGCCGTAATTCTAATGATCTATACCTATTATAAGTCAGTAAATCTAATGAACTTTACCCGTTATAAGGTAGTAAATCTAAGGAAAAAATCAATATATCTAATGTTTTTTTACTGCCCTAGTATATAAGGCAATAAATTTGATTATTTGAACCTATGCGGTTACAAGGCAATAAATATCTTGACCTGTTAATTGGCAATGAATCTATTTCTAATAATCTTGAGTTAATCTAATGATCTAGACCTGTTACAAGGCAATATATCTAATGAAAACCTGTTACAAGGCAAAAATCTAATGACCTTGACCTGTTATAAGGCAGTAAATCTAATGAATTTGACCAGTTAGAATGCAGTAAATCTAATGATTTTTTCCTATTATAAGGCAGTAAATCTAATGATTATGTCTTATTGTAAGTCAGTAAATCTTGACCTTAATATAATGATCTTGACGTCTAATGACCTTGTCCTGTTATAAAGCATTAATCTAATGATCTCGATTTGTTATACGGCAATAAATCTAATGATCTTGATCTATGTCAGTAAATCTAATCTTGATCTCTTACGAGGTAGAAAATTGATAATATTGACGTAATACTAATGATTCCTTCATGATCTTGTCCTGTTATAATGCAGTAAATCTTGACAAATCTAACAAATCTGTTATAATCTAAAGATTTTGATGTTACAACTTGTAATGTTATTTTGACATAATGCAGTAATTCTAATGATCTTGTCGATATAATCTATTATAAGGCAGTAAACCTATAATGTTGACCTATTTAGGCAGTAAATCTTGTCCTGTTACAAGCCACTAAATTATCTTAAATCATCAGTAAATCTAAAGATATAGTAAATCATTAGATCTAATGATCTTGACTAGTTATAAGTTATATCTAATTATTTTGACCTGTTACAATGCAGTAAATCTAAATTTTGACACATTACATGGCAAAAAATATAATGATATTAGCAGTAAATCTCATATTCTTGAATTTTTTAACGCAATAAATATAAGGCATAATATCTAATGATCTATCCCTGACCTGATAAGGCACCTCTTAGAAGGAAGTAAATCTAATGATGACTCGTATAAGGCAGTAAATCTAATTATCTTGACCTGTTCCAAGGCAATTAATAATATTATTATAAGGCAGAAAATCTAATGATCTTAACTTGTTATAAGGGAGAGAATCTAATGATGACACGTGATAAAGTAGTAAATCTACTGATGTTGACCTGTTAAATGGCAGGAAATCTAATTATCTTGACTTGTTCCTTGATAGTAAAACTAATGATCTTGACCTTTTAAGAAGCAGTAAATCTAATTATCTTGTCCTATTATAAGACAGTAAATATAATTATCTTGTCCTATTATAAGGCAGTAAATATAATGATCCTGTTCTAACGCAACAAATCTAATAACCTGTTATAATGCACTAAATCGACCTGTTATAAAGCAGTAAATATAATTTTCTTGACTAATGATCTTGAATGTAAATTAGATGATCTTGACCTATTATAAGGTAGTAAATCCAATGATATTGATCTAAGTTAGTATATCTAATGATCTCGTCCTGTTAGAAGGCAGTTATAAAGCTGTTACATAGCAAATCTTTTACAAAATAGTAAATCTAATGATCTTTACTTGTTCTATGGCATTAAATCTAATGATCTTGACCTGTCATAAGGCAGTAAATATACTGATCTCGTACTCTTATAAGGTAGTAAATCTAATGATGACCTTAAGGTTGTAAATATAATGATCTTGACCTATTACAAGGCAGTAAATCTAATGACCTTGACATGTTATAAAGCAGCAATACAAGCAATACGTTACAAAGCAGTAAATCTAAAGATCTTTACGTAAATCTAATGATCTTGACCCGTTCTAAGGAACAATATCTAATGATCTTGCCGTTACAACGCAGTAAATCTACGGATCTTGACCCGTGATAAGGCAGTAAATCTAATGTTATTGACTAGTACAAGTCAATAAATCTAATGATCTTGAACTTTGAAAAGTCAGTGAATCCAATGATCTTGTACCATTATAACGCAGTAAATCTAATTATCTTGACCTTTTATAAAGCAGTAAAAGTAATGATCTTGACCTGTTACAGGGAGTAAATCTAATGATCTTGTCCCGTTACAAGGCAATTAATCTAATGATCTTGACCGGTTATAAGGCAGTAAATCTATCATTTCCTGTTATAAGGCAGTATATCTAATCATCTTGATTTGTGTTACAAGGTAGTAAATCTAATGATCTTGATCTGTTAAAAGGCAGTAAATCCTGTACTACTAAATGTGATGATCTTGACCTCTTATAAGGCAGTAAATCTAATTATCTTGACCTTTTATGAGGCAGTAGATATAATGATCTTGACCTGTTAAAGGGAAGTAAATCTAATGATCTCGACCTGTTATAAGGCAGTAAATCTAATTATCATGCACTGTTATAAAGCAGTAAATTAAATCATCTTGACAAGGCAGTAAATCTAATGATCTTGGCAATAAATCTATTTCTAATAATCTTCACCTAGTATAATGTTACAAGGCAGTAAATCTATTTTTATTGACCTATTAGAAGGCAGTAAAGCTGAGCTGTTATAAAGCAAAAATCTAATGATCTTGACCTTTTGTAAGGCATTAATACCATGATCTTGACCTGTTATAAGGCAATAAATCTGATGATTTTGACTTGTTATAATACAACAAATTATATCAGTAAATCTAATGATCTTTACCTGATATAAGGCATAAATCTAATTATTTTAACCTGTTTGTAAATCTAATAAATCTGTTATAAGACTGTAAATTAATGATGACCTCTAATGACCCTATTTATAAAATAAAGCATTAATCTAACGATCTTGATTTGTTATATGGCAGTAAATCTAATGATCTTCACCTGTTATTGACATGTTACATGCTATAATGCAGTAAATCTAATGATCTTGACCTGTTTGTAAATCTGATAAATCTGTTATAAGGCAGTAAATTAATGATGACCTCGAATGATGATCTCTTTTTAGGCAGTAAATCTTGTTCCAAACCTTGTCCTGTTACAAGGCACTAAATCTAATGATGACCAGTTATACGGCAGTAAATCTAATGATCTAGTCCATTTATAAGGTAGTAAATCTAATGATCTACTGTTATAAGGCAGTAAATCTGTTATAAGTTTGTAAATCTTATAAACTTTACCTGTTATAAGGCAGTAAATCTAAAGATTATCTTGACGTTATAAGGTCTAATGACCTTGTCCTTTTATATAGCATTAATCTAACGATCTTGACTTGTTATATGGCAGTAAATCTAATGATCTTGATCTGTTATGTCAGTAAATCTAATGATCTTCACCTGTTATTGAAGTGTTACAATGCAGGAAATCTGATAATCTTGTCTTGATATAATGACCTAAGTTTGTAAATTTAATGAATGTTATAAGGCAGTAAATTAATGATGACCTCTAATGATGACCTCCATTTAGGCAGTAAATCTTGTTCCAAACCTTGTACTGTTACAAGGCACTAAATCTAATGATCTTTACCAGTTATACGGCAGTAAATCTAATGATCTAGTCCATTTATAAGGTAGTAAATCATTAGATTTACTGGATCTACTCCTGTTATAAGGCAGTAAATCTGATATGTTTGTAAATCTGATAAACTTTACCTGTTATAAGGCAGTAAATCTAAAGATCCTTTACCTGTTATACCTGTTAAAAGGCAGTAAAACTAACAATCTTGGTCTGTCACAAGCAGACTTGTTATAAGGCAGTAAATCCTGTACTATAATAACGCAGAAATTAATGATCTTGACCTTTCATAAAGTTGTTATATGGCACGAAATCTAATGATTTTGACGTTAAAAGGCAGTAACTGTCCTCTTATAAAGTAGTAAATCTTATAACTGACTTTTGACTTTTATCTTGACTTGTTTTAAGGCATTAAATGTAATGATCTTGTCCTGATCTATTTGAAGGCTTTGAATCTAATGATCTTGACCTGTAACAAGGCAGTAAACTTTGACATTTTATAAGGAAGTAAATCAAATGATCTTGACTTGTTATATTGCACTAAATCTAAATTATTTTGACCAGTTACAAATGCAGTAAATCTAATGATCTTGGCAGTAAATCTCATAATCTTGACTTTTATAACAATAAATCGAATGATCTTGACATGTTACGAAGTATATCTAATGATCTTGACCTGTTATAAGGCAGTATATCTAATGATTTTGACCTGTTACAAGGCAGTAAACCTTGATCTTTTATAAGGAAGTAAATCAAATTATCTTGACTTGTTATATTGCACTGTCTAAATTATTTTGACCAGTTACAAATGCAGTAAATCTAATGATCTTGGCAGTAAATCTCATAATCTTGACTTTTATAACAATAAATCGAATGATCTTGACATGTTACGAAGTATATCTAATGATCTTACCCTGTTACAGATCCCTGTAAATCGAATGATTTCGACCTGATAAGGCACTTAATCTAATGATTTTGACCTCTTACAAGGAAGTAAATCTTATGATCTTGACAACAGGCAGTAAATCTAATGATGTTGACTCATATAAAGCAGTAAATCAGATCATCTTTAACTGTTAAAAGGCAGTAAATCCGATGATCTTTACCTTATAAGGCATTAGATCTAGTTATCTTGAGGCTGTAAACTGACCTGATCTGTTATACGGCAGTAAATGTAATGATGGCTTATTACACGACAGGAAATCTAATTATCTTGACTTGTTACAAGGCAGTAAAACCTAATCTTGATCTATCAAAAGGCAGTTGTCCTACGTTGTTCTATTATAAGGTAGTAAATCTAATGATCCTACCTCGTCAGTAGATCTAATGATCTTCACCTGTTATACCGCACCTGTTAGAGGGCACTAAATCTTGACCTGTTTTATTTGTTAGAACAATCTTGACCTATAATAAAGCATGTTATCAGGTAGTAAATCTTGACCTTTTACAAGGCGGTAAATCCTACAACGCACCAAATCTAATGATCTTGATCTGTCATGATGTAAATCAGATGATCTTGGCCTGTTGTATGGTATTGTTATATGGTTATATGATATTGGATTTACCTGTTATGTCAGTATATCTATGTATATCTAATGATCTTGACCTCTTAGAAGGGAGTAAATCTAATGATATCAACCGGTACCAAGGCAGTATATATAGTATATATAGTATATATAGTATATAGTAGTATATAGTAGCAAATCTTTTACAAAATAGTAAATCTTGACCGGTCGCAAGACAGGAAATCTAAGAATCTTGACGTAAATCTGTCTAATTATCTTGACCTGTTATAAGGCAATAAATCTAATGATTTTGACGTGTTACAATGCAGTAAATCTAGCAATCTTGACTTGTTATAAGGCAGTAGAACAGGCAATAATCTACTGATTATATATACTATATATACTATATATACTGCCTTGGTACCGGTTGATATCATTAGATTTACTCCCTTCTAAGAGGTCAAGATCATTAGATATACATAGATATACTGACATAACAGGTAAATCCAATATCATATAACCAATATCATATAATGTAATGATAACGTTACAAAGTATTAAATCTAAATCTCTGATTTCGTCCTGTTAGAAGGCAGTTAATCTAATGATCTTGACGTAATGGTCATCACCTATTACAAGTTAAAAATCTAATGATCTTGACTCGTTATAGGCTTTAAATCTAATGATCTTGTCCTTTCGCAATGTTTGATGTCTATAAGGCAGTAAATCTAATGATCTTGACCTGTTACAAGGCACTAAATCTAATGATCTTAACCTGTTATGTCAGTAAATCTAATTATCTTCACATCTTGTAAGGCAGTAGATCTTGACATAAGGAAAAAATCAAAGTTTACAAGTCAGTAATTCTAATGATTTTTGCCGGTTATACGGCAGTAAATCTGATGATTTACTCCAGAACTACAACTGCCTTATGGCAGTAAATCTAATGATCTTGACCTGTTATAAGTTTGTTGATCTGATAAACTTTACCTATTATAAGGCAGTAAATCTAATTATCTTGATCTTTTTTACAATGATCTTGACATTTTACAACGCACTAAATCTAATGATGTTGACCTGTTACATGATCTAATGATCTTGACCTGTTATAAGGATGTAAATCTAATGATCTTGACCTGTTATAAGGCATTAAATCTAGTGATGACCTGTTATAATGCAATAAATCTAAATATCTTGATCAGTTATAAGGATAAATGCATTATAAGGGATATCTAATGATTTTGATTATAAGGAAATATATCTAATTATTTTGACCTGTTACCATGCAGTAGATCTAATAAATTACAATCTTGTAATGATTTTGGCAGTAAATCTAATGATATATACCTGTTATGAGGCAGTAAATCGAATAATCTTGACCTGTTACAACGTCAATGATCTTGACTTTTTATGAGGAAGTAAATGATCTTGACCTGTTACAAGGCACTAAATCTAATGATCTTAACCTGTTATGTCAGTAAATCTAATTATCTTCACATCTTGTAGGGCAGTAGATCTTGACATAAGGAAAAAATCAAAGTTTACAAGTCAGTAATTCTAATGATTTTTGCCGGTTATACGGCAGTAAATCTGATGATTTACTCCAGAACTACAACTGCCTTATGGCAGATTTACTTGACTTGTTATATGGCATGAAATCTAATGATTTTGACCTGGTGCAATTCAGTAAATCTAATGATTTTGACAAGTTACAAGGCAGATAAGGCAGTTAATCTAATGACTTTGAAAAGGCAATAAATCTAATGATGACCTGTTTACAAGGCAGTATATCTAATGGTCTTAACTTGTTACAAGAAATCAAATCTAATGATAACGTTGTTCTATGGCATTAAATGTAATGATGACCTGTTATTTGAAGGCAGTGAATCTAATGATCTTGACCGTTGACAAGGCAGTAAACCTAATGATCTTGACCTTATAAGGCAGTAAACAAGGCAGTAAAACGACGGTATATGGCATTAAATCTAATTATCTAATATCTAATTATTTTGACCAGTTACAATGCAGTAAATCTAATAATTTTGACATGTTACAACTCAGTAAATATCGACTTTTATAACGCAATATATCGAATGATCTTGCCCTACTACAGGGAAGTAAATCGAGTGATGACCTGATAAGGCACTTTATCTAATGATTTTGACCTCTTGCAAGTAAATCTAATGATCTTTACTCTTACTGTGATAAGGCAATAAATCTTTTGATGTTGACTCGTATAAAGCAGTAAATCTGATCATCTTTAAGTTAAAAGGCAGTAAATCTAATGATCGTGACCTGTTAATGATATTAACCTGTTATAAGTCGGTAAATCTAATGAACTTTGCCTGTAAAAGGCTGTTATATTATAAGGCAGTAAATCTAAAGATCTTGACAATGCAATAAATCTAATGATCTTCACCTGTATAAGGCAGTATATCTAATTATTTACAATGAAGTAAATCACATAATTTTGATATGTTACAAGGCAGTAAATATAGTGATTTTGGCTGTAAATCTCATGATCTTGACTTATAACGCATTATATCGAATGATGACCTGTTACGACATAATATTTAATGACCTTACCCTATTACAGGGAAGTAAATCGAATGATCTTGACTTGATAAGGCATTTAATCTAATGATTTTGACCTCTTGTAAGGAAGTAAACCTTACGATCTTGACCTTAACAAGCAGTAAATCTAATGATCTTGACCAGTTATAAGGCAGCAAACTGTTATTTAGCAGTGAATTTATTTCTATTGACCTGTTAATTTGGAGTAAATCTGATCTTGACCTTTTGCAAGGCAGTAAATCTAATTAACTTGACCTGTTAGAAGGCAGTAAATCTGAAGATCTTGATGTAAGAGGGCATTAAATAAGGCAGTAAATCTAATAAATTTAACTTGTTAGAATGCAATAAATCTAATGATTTTGACGTAATAAGGCAGAAAATCTTATGTCTGTAAATCCATTTTCTTGACTCGATGTCATTAAATATAATTATCTTAACCTGTTATAAAGCATTGATCTTGACGTGTCTAATGACCTTGTCCTGATACAAAGCATCAATCTAAGTAAATAGCATTAATCAAGTAAATCTTGATCTGTCATTTCAGTAAACCTGTTATGAGGTAGAAAATGTTATGACAGTAAAACTAATGATTCTTGTCCTGTTATATGCAGTAAATCTAATTATCTTGCCCTGTTGGTAAATCTAATGAATCTAAGACAGTAAATCTAAAGATTTTGAGATGTTACAACTTGTAATGTTATTTTGACCTCTTATAAGGCAGTAAATCTTGTTCCAAATTTTGTCCTGTTACAAGGCACTTAAATGTAATGATTTTGACCGGTTATATGATTATATGATCCTGTTATAAGGAGTAGATTTTCTGCCTAATGGCAGTAAACTAATGATCTTGACTAATGGCAGTTTGTAAATCTTTGTGAATCTTTTATAAGGCGGTAAATCTTTGTGAATCTTTTATAAGGCATTAGATTAATGATCTTGATATTTTACAACGCACTAAATCTAATGATGTTGACCTGTTACAAGATTGTAAGACATGATCTTGACCTGTTATTAATCAGGAAATCTAATGATCTCCATGTGTTATAAGGCATTAAATCTAGTGATGACATGTTATAATGTAGTAAATCTAAAAATCCATTATAAAGGATATCTAATGATCTTGATTATAAGGAAATATATATAATTATTTTGACCTGTTACAATGCAGTAAATCTAACAATTTTGACGTTACTAGGCGGTAATTATAATGATTTTGGCAGTATATATAATGATATTTACTGTTAAAAGGCAATAAATCTAACAATCTTGATATTTTGCAAGCAAGTAAACATGTTATAAGGCAGTAAATCTAATGATCTTGACCTGTTACAACGTAGTAAATCTAATGATCTTGATCTGTTACATGGCAGTAAATATAATTATACTGACCTCTTATAAAGCAGTAAATCTAATAACTTTGACTTTTGTAAGGCAGTGAATCGATGACCTGTTATAAGGTCATCTTAACCTGTTACAAGACATCAAATCTAATGATTTTGAAGTTTTATAATGATCTTGACTTGTTCTATGGCATTAAATGTAATGATGACCTGGTTAACAAAGTTTACAACCTAAAGGCAGGAAACCTTGACTTTTTATATGGAAGTAAATCAAATGATCTCGACGTTATATGGCATTAAATCTAATGATTTTGATTTTAAGTTAGTATATCTAATTATTATGACCTGTTATAATGCAGTAAATCTAATTATTTTGAACTATTACAATGCAGTAAATGTAATAATTTTGACGTCACAAGGCAATAAATATAATGATTTTGGCGGTAAATCTCAGAAGCTTGACTTTTATAACGCAATGAATCGAATGATCGTGACCGGTTACAAGGCATAATATCTAATGATTTTGGCTGTAAATCTCAGAAGCTTGACTTTTATAACGCAATGAATCGAATGATCTTGACCTGTTACAAGGCATAATATCTAATGGTTATGATCTGTTATAGGGAACTAAATCGACTGATCTTGACCTTAACAGGCCTCTTACAAGGCAGTAAATAAGGCAGTAAATTTAAAGGGCAGTAAATCTAATGAACTTGACCTATTAAAAGCTAAAGAATCTAATGATCTTGATGGATTGTCATGTAAATTGTCTTGACATGTTATGAAGCAATAAATCTAATAAACGATTTATCACAGGGCTTAGATCTTTACTCGTCAATAAATCTCATGATTTTGACCTTTTACAAGGCAGTAAATCTAATGAACTTTTCGTGTTATAAGGCAGTATATCTAATTATCTTGACCTCTTTTAAGGCAATAAAAGCTGTTATAAGGCTTTTCGTGTTATAATCAAATGATTTTCATTATGACCCGTTATAAAGCAAAAAAATCTAATTATCTGATCTAAGGCAGTAAAACTAATGAACTTTACCTGGTATAAGGAAGCTTCACCTGTCTGAAGGCAGTGAATCTTGACATTTTATAATATAAATCTATTGCTCTTGATCTGTAGTTATAAAGCAGGAAATCTAATCGACCTGTTATAAGGCAGTGTATGTAACGATTTTGACCTGTTACAATGCAGTAAATCTAATGATTTTGACATGTTACAAGATATAATGCAGTAAATCGTAAATTATAACGCCATAAATCTTGACCTGTTAGAAGGCAGCAAATCTAATGATCTTGACCCGTAATAAAAATTAATATATAATGATCTTGCCCCTGTTACATGGAAATAAATCTAATGATCTTGAACTATTAAAAGGCAGTAAATCCTGTACTATCTGATTATCTTGACCTGTAACAAGGTAGTAAATCTAACGATCTGATCAAGATATGAAAGATCGTCATTAGATTTACTACCTTACAAGGCACTAAAAATCTTGTCCTGTTATTAGGCAGTAGATTTTCTGCCTAATGGCAGTAAATCTTGATCTTTTATAAGGCAGTAAATCTTAATGATCTTGACATTCTACAACGCACTAAATCCAATGACGTTGACCTCTAACAAAAATATAAATCTAATGACCTTGACCTGGTATAAATCAGGAAATCTAATGGTCTCTACGTGTTATAATGCAGTAAATCTAAAGATCTTGATCTAAGACTGTACATGTACATGTTATAAGGCAGTAAATCTATTGATCTTGACCTGTTAGAAGGCAATAAATCTAATTAGCTTATGTTGTTATAAAGCAAGAAATCTTGACCTATTAAATAGCATTAAATCAAATGGTCCTGCTCGTAATATGGCATGAAATCTAATGATTTTGACCTGTTACAATCCAGTAAATCTTATGATTTAGACGTTAAAAGGCAGTAAATCTGACCTCCTACAACACATCAAATCGAATGATCTTGACGTTTTTATAAATGTAATGATAAGGAAGTAAATCTAATGAACTTGAGCTGTTATAAGGCAGTAAATATACTGATCTGTTTCAAGACATCAAATCTAATGATCTTGACGTTTTATTATATGTAATGATCTTGACCTGTTATAAGGAAGTAAATCTAATGAACCTGTGTATTTGAAGGCAGGTTTACCTGTTTACCTGTTATAAGGCAGTATACCTAATGATTTTGACCTGTTACAATGCAGTAAATCTATTAATTTTGACATATTACAGGGCAGTAAATCTCATAATCTTGACTATTATAACGCAATAAATCTAATGATCTTGACCTGTTATAAAGCATAAAATCAAATGATCATGCCCTGTTACAGGAAAGTAAATCGAATGATCTTGATAGTAAATTTAATGATTTTGACGTTATAAGGGAGTAAATCTATTGATGACCCATGGGTAGTAAATGTTGACTGCAGGAAATCTAAATATTTTGACTTGTTACTAATGACCTATTAAGAGGAAGCAAGGCAGCAGTAAATCTAATGATCCTAACTTGTTATAAGACAGTTTATCTAATAATCTTGACCTCTTAGAAGGGAGCAAATCTAATGATATTAACAAGTACTCAATAGTAAATGTAATGGTCTTGACCTGTTACAAGACAGGAAATCTAATGATCTTGACTTAAATCTAATTAAATCTAATGATCTTAACCTGTTATAAGGCAATAAATCTAATGAACTTTCTGTATTATAAGGCAGTTATAACACAAAGCAGTTATAAGCTGTTATAAGGCATCTAATGAGCTTTTCGTGTTATAAGGCATTAAATCTGTTACAAAAGCAGTAAATCTAATTATCTGCTCTGTTGTAAGGCATTAAGACTGATCCTAACTTGTTATATGGCATTAAATCTAATGATCTTGACCTGTGATAAAGCAGTATGTCTAATGATTTTGACCTGTTACAATGCAGTAAATCTAATGATTTTTATATGTTACAAGGCAGTAAATCTAATGATATTGGTCTCTGATATTGGTATATCTATTGATCTTGACCCGTTATAAGGAATGATATCTAATGATCAAGGCACTTAATCTAATGATTTTGACCATTTCACAAGGAAGTAAATCTTATGATCTAATGACAACGCAGTAAATCTTCTAATCTTGACCCATGATAAGGCAGTAAATCAAATGCTGACTCCTACAAAACAGTAAGTCTAATGATCTTGAACTGTTAAAAGGCAGTAAATCTAATTGTCTTGGCCTTTTATAAGGCAGTAAATCTTGACCTGTTACAGGGAAGTAAATCTAATGATCTTGTCCAGTTTGTTACAAGGCAGTAAATCTAATGATCTTGACCTGTTATGACAATAAATCTGTTATAAGGCAGGAAGTCTAAAGATTTTGACGTTACAACTTGTAACATTATTTTGACCTCATAATCTAATGAAGTTGATTCGTATAGAGCAGTAAATCTTATCATCTTTAACTGTTAAAAGGCAGTAAATCTAATGATCTTGTACTATTATAACGCAGTAAATCTAATTATTTTGACCTGTTACAAGGCAGTAAATCAAATGACCTGATCTGTTATATTGCAGTAAATCTAATCTTGACCCGTGGTAAGATGTTTTGTTAGTTGGCAGGAAATCTAATTATCGACTTGTTACAAGATAGTAAAACTAATGATCTTGACCTATTAAAAGGCAGTAAATCTAATGATCCTAACTCGTTATAAGTAGATCTAATGATCACCTGTTATACGCAGCAAATCTAATAACCTGTTAGAAGGCACTTATCCTTGACTAAATCTAATAAAGCAGAAAGCCTTTTATAAGGCGGTAAATTTTACAACGCGCTAAATCTAACGATCTTGATCTGTCATAATGTAAATCAGATGATCTTGATAAGGTAGTAAATCCAATGATATTGACCTGTTATGTCTAATGATGACCTCTTTGAAAGGAGTAAATCTAATGTATTAACCGGTACCATCTATTCATCTTGACCTTTAAAGCTGTTATATAATAGCAAATCTTTTACAAAATAGTAAATGTAATGATCTTGACCAGTTACAAGACAGGAAATATAATGATCTTGACAAATCTAATTAAATCTAATTATCTTGACCTGTTATACGTCAGTATAATTACCTTTTACAAGGTAATTAATCTAATGAATTTGACCTGTGTCAAGGCAGTTAATCGAATGATGACGTTATAAGGTAGTACATCTAATGATGACCTGTGATAAGGTAGTAAATCTAATGATCTTGACCTGTGATAAGGTAGTAAATCTAATGATGACTTATTAAATGGCAGGAAATCTTGACAAATCTAATTAAATCTAATGATCTTCACCTGTTATAAGGCAGTAAAGCTTTTCGTGTTATAAGGCATTAAATCTAATGATGACTATTATAAGGAAGTAATTCAAATGATATTGACCTCGTATGTCAGTAGATCTTGACGTTATAAGGCAATAAATCTAATGATATAAAATACGGCACTATTTCTTGATCTGTTACAAGGTCCAATACTTTAAATCTAGTAAATTGTACTTGTTGAAATGCAGTAAAATGCAGATTTATTGCAGTAAATTTAATGAACTGCTATAAAACAACAAATCTAAAGATCTTGACTTGTTACAAGGCATCTAATGATGTTAAGCTGTTTTAAGGAAGTAAATCGAATTATCTTGAACTCTTATATGGCAGTAAATCTAAAGATAGCTTATTATAACTCAGTAAATGACTTGTTATGAGGCTGTGAATCTAATGATCTTGACATGTTACAAGACAGTAAATCTCATAAGCAAATATAATAACGTTGACCTGTTAGAAGGCAGTAAATATAATAATCCTGAACTATTATAAAGAAATAAATCTTTGGATGTTGACCTTATTACAATGCAATAAATCTAATGAACTTGACCTGTTACAAGACAAAAATCTAATGATAACCTTTTATAAGGCAGAAAATCTAGTGATCTTGATGTAACATGGCATTAAATATAATGATCTTGATCCATTAGAAGACAGTAAATCAAATGATCTGGTCTTATTACAAGGTAATAAATATAATGATGTTGACCTGTTAGAAGGCAATAAATCTAATAATCCTTGATCTGATATAAGGCGTTATGAGCCAATATATCTACCTTATCCCGTTATAATGATTATTAGATTTATAAAGCAGGTTACAATTTGTTACAAGACAGGAAATATAATGATTTTGACCTCTTATAAGGCAGTAAATCTAATGATCTTGTCTTTTTATAAAGCATTAAATCTAATGATCTTGTCCTTTTATAGGACAATGTAATGAATTTGTAAATGTAATGAATTTGTCCTGTTATAAGGAAGTAAATCTACTGATCTTGACCTATTATGTTTGTAAATCCAATAAACTTTACCTATGACAGTAAATTTAATTTTCGAATGATCTTACTACACACTAAATCTAATGATTACCTGTTTTAAGGCAGTAAATCTAATGATTTTGACCTGTCATGTGGCAGTAAATCTAATATAACATGGCATTGAATATAAGGATCTTGAACCGTTATAATGCAGTTAGAAGGCAGTTATAAAACTTATAAAACAGCAAATCTTTTACAAATCTTAACCTGTCATAAGACAGTAAATCTATTGATCTTGACTTGTTCTATGGCATTAAATCTAATAATTTTAACCTGTTACAATGCAGTAAATCGAATGACCTTTTATAAAGAAGTCTTGACGTTATACGGCAGTAGATTTATGATCTCGTCCTGTTTTAAAGCAGTAATAACGTTACAAGGCAGTAAATAAAGCTGTAAATCTCAACGTGTTATAAGGCAGTAATTTAATGACGACCTGTTATAAAAGGTAGTAAATCTAATGATCTTGACGTAATGTTGACCGGTTACAAGTCAGTAAATTCAATGATTTCGTCCTGTTAGAAGGCAGTATATCTTGATTTATTTCACTAATCTAATGATAACCTGTTATAAAGCAGTAAATCTAATGATCATGACCTGTTATAAGGCTGTAAATCTAATGATCTTAACGTAATGGTCAAGATGACCGGTTACAAGTCAGTAAATCCAATGATCTTGACTGTTGACATGTTATAAGGCAGTAAATCGAATGATCTTGTCCTGTAACAAGGTAGTTATTTTAATGATCTTTACCTGTTATAAAGAACATTAAGATCTAATGATCTTGACCTGTTACAAGGCAGTAAGGAAGTAACGACTTGTTACATGGCATTAAAACTAATGATCTTGACCTGTTCATGTTATATAGCAATTATAAACTGCTGAAAGGCAGTAAATCTAATGAGCTTTTCGCGTTATAAGGCATTAAATATAATGATTTTCACCTGGTATAAGGCAGTGAATATAATTATCTTGACCTGTTATAAAGCAGTAATCTAATGGTATAAGGCAGTAAATATACTGATCTTCACCTGTTTGAAGGCAGTGAATCTTGACCGGTTCAAAGACATGTAAATCTTAAGTTGTTATAAAGTAGGAAATCTAATCTTGTTACATGGCATTAAAACTAATGCCATGTAATGCCAAGTATATATAATGATTTGGACCTGTTACAAATGCAGAAAATTTAATGATTTCGACATGTTAGAAGGCAGTAAATATAATAATATTGGCCTCTTATATGGCAGTAAATCTCAATAGATCTAATGATCTTGAGCTGTTATATGGCAGTAAATCTCAATAGATCTAATGATCTTGAGCTGTTATATGGCAGTAAATCTAATGATCTTGACCCGTTATTAGGCATAATATCTAATGATCTTGCCTTGTTACAGGGATGTAAATCTAATGAACTTGACAATTAATCTAATGATTTTGACCTCTTACAAGGAAGTAAATCATGATGACCTTAAAAGGCAGTAAATCTAATTATCTTGACCCCTTCCAAGGCAGTACATCTTATGATCTTGACCCGAGATGTTTTGTTAAATGGCAGGAAATCTAATTATCTTGACCTATTACAATGCAGTAAAACTAATATTGTTGACCTAATAAAGATAGTAAACCTAATGATCCTAACCTTATAACAGGTCAAGATCATTAGATTTACAGTCAACTGACTAGCAAGACAAGATCACAAGATTAGGTTTATTGCCTTATAACACGACAATATCATTAGATATTGAATTGTTAAATGGGAAGAAATCTAATTATCTTGACATTCAATCGAGTAAAACTAATATTGTTGACCTATTAAAAGGTAGTAAACCTAACCTAACAGGTCAAGATCATTAGATTAGATCAGATTAGATTTACTAGTCAAGATCATTAGATTGACTGCCTAGTAACAAGATTTACTGCATTATAAGAAGTCAAGATCATTAGATTTACATCCTTGTGACAGGTCAAGATTTATTGCCTTATGAGGCAATAACAAGAAAAGATCGATAAATTTATTGCCTTGTTACAGGACGAAAACATTAGATTTATGCATTATAAGAGGTCTTATAACAGGTCAAGTTCATTAGATTTATTGCCATACAACTGCCTTCTAATAGATCAAGATCATTAGATTTACTGCCTTATAAAAGGTTATCCTTAGATTTAATGCCTTTTATATGGTCAAGATCATTAGGTCAATAACAGGTCAAAATCACTTGTAACCTGTCAAGATCATTAGATTTTTTACCTTGTAAGAGGTCAAGATCATTTAATTTACTGCCTTATTAAAGGTTAAGATAATCAGATTTATGGCCTTGTACCAGGACAAGATCATCAGATTGACTGTATAACAATAGATTTACTGCCATATAACAGGTCAAGATCATAAGATGTACTGCCTTGTAACGCCAAGATCATTAAATTTACTGCCTGGATCATTATGACAGGTCAAAATCATTAGATTTGCTGACTTATAAAAGGTCAAAATCATTAAATTCAATGAATTCTAAGAGGACATTATCATTATCATTAGATTTACTTCCTTAAAAAAGGACAAGATCATCAGATTTACTTATCTATAAGATTTCGATGCCTTATGACAGGTCAAGATCGTTAGATATTCTCCCCTATAACAGGTCAAGGTAATTAGATTTACTTCTCTAAAACAGGTCAAGACCATTAAATTTGTAACAGGTTGATTAGTTGATTTACGATCTTGTAACAGGTCACGATCATTAGATTTACTGCACCCTACAATGTCATATTCATTAGATTTACTTCCTTTAAACTGTGCAAGATCATTAAACTTATAACAAGTCAATATCATTAGATTTACTGCCTTATAAACTTCTAGATCATTAGATTTACTGACTTATAACAGGTCAACATCAATATATTTGCTGCATTATAACATGTCAAGATCATTAGATTTACAGCCTTAATATCGGGTCAAGATAATTAGATTTACTGCCTTATAACACGACAAGATCATTAAATTTACTGCCTTATCACAGGTCAAGATAATTAGATTTACATAGCAAATCAAAAACGTTAGATACATTGCCTCATAACAGGTCAAGGTCATTAGATTTACTGCCTTGTAACAGGTCAAGATCATTAAATTTACTAACATTTAACAGGACAAGATCATTTTCTTGTTACAGGTGAAGATCATTAGATTTACTTCCGTATAAGATGTCAAGATCATTAGGTTTTCTGCATTGTTACAGGTAAAGATAATTAGATTTACTGCCTTGTAACAATGCCTTATAAGAAATCAAGATCATCACGCTTACTGCCTTGTAACACGTCAAGATCATTAGATTTACTGTTTAGGTGAAGATCATCACATTTTGTACCTTGTAACAGGTCAAGATCACTAGATTTATTTCCTTATAACAGGTCATTAGATTTACTGCCTTATAACAGATCAAGATCATTAGATATACTGTCTTGTCACACGTCAAGATTATTAAATTTACTGCCTCATTAGATTTTCTGCCTTATCAAGATGATTAAATTTTCTGCCTTATAACGTCAAAATCATTATGACCTTGTAACAAGTCAATAGGATTTACTGCTTCATACTACCTTATAACAGATCAAGTTCGTTAGATTTACTGACACAACAGATCAAGATCATTAGATTTACTGTCTGATGAAGTGAAGATCATTAGATGTATACTCTTATAACAGGGCAAAATCATTAAATCTACCGTCTAATACAGAGTGAAGATCATTAAAACATTATAATCATTAGATTATTTAGCATCATTACTGTCATAACAGGTCAAGATTTACAGCCTTATGATTATAACAGAACGAAATCATTAAATTCACTGCCTTGTAACAGGTCAAGATCATTAGATTTGCTGCCTTATAGGAGGTCAAGATAATTAGATTTAATGTCTTATGAATGGTAAAGGCCTTTACTGCCTTATAATATGCCTTGTAAGATCGTTAGATCGTTAAAATAATTAGATTTATATGTCAAGATCATTAGTTTTACTACCTTCTAACATGTTAATTATAATTATAATCATTATTATATAATTATAATTATAATTATAATTATAATTATAATTATAATTATATAATTATAATGATAATGATAATGATAATTATAATTATAATTATAATTATAATTTTAACTATAATTATCATAAGATACACTGGTCACGATCATTAGATTTTTTGCCTTGCAACAGGTCGATTATTTCATTAGATGTACTGGTTTGTAAAAGTCAATAACATTAGATTTACTGCCTTATAACAAAACAAGGTCAAGATTATTAGATTATTAGATTATTAAATGTAAGGTCTTGTAACAGGGCAAGATAATTAGACTTACTGCCTTATGAGGTCAAAATAATTCCATTTACTATCTTATATTTTATATTAACGGTCATTATGACGGGTCAAGATCATTTGATTTACTGCATTATAATATGTCAAGATCATTCGATTTACTACCTCATAACAGCTGCTAGATTATGGGATTTACTGACTTATGGCAGGGGAAGATTTCAAGATATTGTAACGGGTCAAGATCATTAGATTTACATCCTTATAACTGGTCACGACCATTAGATTTATTGCCTTATTGCTTGCCAAGATCATTAGATTTGCTGCCATTTAACAAAAAAAGATCATTAAATTTACTGCCTTATAACACCTCGAAATTATTAGATTTACTGTCGATTTATTGTCAAAGTTAGATCATTTGTCAAGATCATTAGATTTACATCCTTATAGCTTACTGCCTTATAGGCTTACTGCCTTATCGCTTGTCAAGATCATAAGATCATAAGATCATAAGATTTACTACATTATCAAATATTGTTATAAAAAGATCATCAGATTTAATGTTTTTTAAAAGGTCAAGATTATTAGATTTACTGCCTAACAACAGGTCAAGATCATTAGATTTACTACCTTAGAAGGAGTCAAGATCCTCAGATAATTACCTCATAACTGGTCAAGATCATTTTATTTACTGCCTTATAACAGTAAATTATTAAATTTACTGCCTTATAAAACGTCAAGATCATTAGATTTACTGCCTTAGATTTACTGTAATGACATTGTAACAGGTCAAAATCATAGGATTTACTGATCATTAGATTTATGTGCCTTATAACAGGTTATGATCATTAAATATACTTCCGCATAATTGGTCAAGTAATTATTGCTTCGTTACAGGTCATCATTAGATTTACTGCTTTATAACAGGTGAAGATCAACATATTTACTAACAAGTCAAGATTACTAAATTTACTTCATTAGATTAATTGCCTTATAACGAGAGGTCATTAGAATTACTGCCATATAAGATGAAGATCATTAGATTTACTGCCTCATAACACAACAAGATCATTAGATTTACTGCCTTACTACCTTGTATTGAAATTGTAACAGTTCAAGATCATAGGATTTACTGCTTTATACCACGTCTAGATAATTAGATTTACTGCCTTATAACAGGTGAAGATTATATGATTTACTGCCTCATAACAGGTCAAAAACATTAGATTTACTGCCTTATAAGAGGTCAAGATTTACTTATAACGTGATCAATAGATATTCAGCCTTATGACAGGTCAAGGTCATTAGATTTACTCCTTTATAACAGGTCAGAATCATTAGATTTACTGTCTTATAACACGTCTAGATCATTAGTGACTTGTAACAAGTCAAGATCATTAAATTTACTTCCTTATAACAAGTCTTAACAGGTCATTATATTTACTGCCTTATAACATGTCAAGATAATTAGATTTAATGCCAACAAGATCATTAGATTTACTTACTTATAACAAGTAAGTAAACAGGTCAAGGTCATTAGATTTACTCCTTTATAACAGGTCAAGATCATTAGATTTAATGCCTTATAATAGGTGAAGATTATTACATTTACTGCCTTAGATTTACATCCTAACAACAACAGGTCAAGATCATTATATTTACTGCCATAAGGCAGGACAAGATCAATAGATATTCAGGCTTATAACAGGTCAATGTCATTAGATTTACTCCTGTATAACAGGTCAGAATCATCAGATTTAATGCCTTATAATAGGTGAATATTATTACATTTACTGCCTTAGATTTACATCACGATCATTAGATTTCCGGTCAAGGTCATTAGATTTACTGCCATTTAACAAGTCAAGATCATTATATTTACTGCCTTATAACAGGTCATATTACATTTGCTTCCTCTTAACTGGTCAACATTATAAGATTATAAGAAGAGATCATTAGATCTACTGCCTTATAACAGATCAAGATCTTTAGATTTATTGCCTTATAACAGGTCAAGATCATTAGTGACTTGTAACAAGTCAAGATCATTAAATTTACTTCCTTATAACAAGTCTTAACAAGCCTTATGACAGGACAAGATCATTAGATTTACTGCCATATAACAAGAGAAGATTTTTGGATTTACTGCCTTATAACATATCAGTATCATTAGATTTACTGCCTTATAACTGTTTTGTAAAAGGTCAAGATCATTAGATTTACTTCCTTATAAAAAGTGAAGATCATAAGATTTACTGCTAAATACCAGGTCAAGATCATCAGATTTACTACCTCACAACAGGTGAAGATCATTAGATTTACTGCCTGCTGCATTGCCTTGCAACAGGTCAATAAATCTAAAGATCTTGATCTGTTATAAGGCAGTAGATCTAATGATCTCATTAGATTTATATCCTTATAAAAGGTCAAGATCATTAGATTTACTGCCTTAGATTACTGTCATATTACATGGTCAAGATCATTAAGTTTATTGCCATTAACAGGTCAAAAGAGAGAGAGAGAGAGAGAGAGAGAGAGAGAGAGAGAGAGAGAGAGAGAGAGAGAGAGAGAGAGAGAGAGAGAGAGAGAGAGAGAGAGAGAGAGAGAGAGAGAGAGAGAGAGAGAGAGAGAGAGAGAGAGAGAGAGAGAGAGAGAGAGAGAGAGAGAGAGAGAGAGAGAGAGAGAGAGAGAGAGAGAGAGAGAGAGAGAGAGAGAGAGAGAGAGAGAGAGAGAGAGAGAGAGAGAGAGAGAGAGAGAGAGAGAGAGAGAGAGAGAGAGAGAGAGAGAGAGAGAGAGAGAGAGAGAGAGAGAGAGAGAGAGAGAGAGAGAGAGAGAGAGAGAGAGAGAGAGAGAGAGAGAGAGAGAGAGAGAGAGAGAGAGAGAGAGAGAGAGAGAGAGAGAGAGAGAGAGAGAGAGAGAGAGAGAGAGAGAGAGAGAGAGAGAGAGAGAGAGAGAGAGAGAGAGAGAGAGAGAGAGAGAGAGAGAGAGAGAGAGAGAGAGAGAGAGAGAGAGAGAGAGAGAGAGAGAGAGAGAGAGAGAGAGAGAGAGAGAGAGAGAGAGAGAGAGAGAGAGAGAGAGAGAGAGAGAGAGAGAGAGAGAGAGAGAGAGAGAGAGAGAGAGAGAGAGAGAGAGAGAGAGAGAGAGAGAGAGAGAGAGAGAGAGAGAGAGAGAGAGAGAGAGAGAGAGAGAGAGAGAGAGAGAGAGAGAGAGAGAGAGAGAGAGAGAGAGAGAGAGAGAGAGAGAGAGAGAGAGAGAGAGAGAGAGAGAGAGAGAGAGAGAGAGAGAGAGAGAGAGAGAGAGAGAGAGAGAGAGAGAGAGAGAGAGAGAGAGAGAGAGAGAGAGAGAGAGAGAGAGAGAGAGAGAGAGAGAGAGAGAGAGAGAGAGAGAGAGAGAGAGAGAGAGAGAGAGAGAGAGAGAGAGAGAGAGAGAGAGAGAGAGAGAGAGAGAGAGAGAGAGAGAGAGAGAGAGAGAGAGAGAGAGAGAGAGAGAGAGAGAGAGAGAGAGAGAGAGAGAGAGAGAGAGAGAGAGAGAGAGAGAGAGAGAGAGAGAGAGAGAGAGAGAGAGAGAGAGAGAGAGAGAGAGAGAGAGAGAGAGAGAGAGAGAGAGAGAGAGAGAGAGAGAGAGAGAGAGAGAGAGAGAGAGAGAGAGAGAGAGAGAGAGAGAGAGAGAGAGAGAGAGAGAGAGAGAGAGAGAGAGAGAGAGAGAGAGAGAGAGAGAGAGAGAGAGAGAGAGGAGAGAGAGAGAGAGAGAGAGAGAGAGAGGAGAGAGAGAGAGGAGAGAGAGAGAGAGAGAGAGAGAGAGAGAGAGAGAGGAGAGAGAGAGAGAGAGAGAGAGAGAGAGAGAGAGAGATGAGAGAGAGAGAGAGAGAGAGAGAGAGAGAGAGAGAGAGAGAAGAGAGAGAGAGAGAGAGAGAGAGAGAGAGAGAGAGAGAGAGAGAGAGAGAGAGAGAGTGTAACGTATCCATATTTCATGAATCCTAACAACTTCATGACGTGCTTGTTACCCCTAAAAATTTTACCATTCTCTACAGTGAATAATTTTTACCATTTTCTACAATGACTAATTTTTACCATTTTCTGTGATTATCATTTCAGGCCTAACGTAACCTAACCTGTCGATGGCATATAAATAAAACGTAAGTAAATGTATGTCGATTTAATATAAATAAATCTACTAGTCGATGGCATATAAATAAAACGTAAGTAAATGTACAGGCCCATGGTATATAAATAAAACGAAAGTAGATATACGAGTCGCTGGCATATAAATGAAACGTAAGTAAATGTACAATTCGATGGCATATAGATGAAACGTAAATAAATGTACAAGTCGATGGCTTATAAATAAAAGGCAAGTAAATGTACAAGTCAATGGCATATTAATAAAACGAAAGTAAAGGTACAATTCGATATATACAGAGTAAAATATTCCAACTTCCTAGACCCTAAAAAATTCATAATGTCTTTGTTACGCCCAAAAAGTTTACCATTTTGTACAATGAATAATTTTTCCCATTTTCTGTGATTATTATTTCAAGCCTAACGCAACCTAACCTGTCGATAGCATTAAAATAATATATAAGTAAATATACAAGTCGATGGCATACAAAGAAAACGTAAATAAATGTAAAAGTAGATGGCTTATAAATAAAACCTAAGTAAAAGTACAAGTATAGATATATAGAGTACCGTATCCCAACATCTTGAAACGAGAAAAAAAAAAAAATCGTGACATGTGTTTGTTACCCCTAAAAACTTTACCATTTTCTACAATGACTAAATTTTACCATTTTCTCTGATCATCATTTCAAGCCTAACGTAACCTAACCTGTCGATGGCATATGAATAAAATATAAGTAAATGGCATATAAATAAAACGTAAGTAGATCTACAAGTCGATTGCATATAAAGGAAACGTAAGCTAATGTACAAGTCGATGGGATATAGATAAAACGAAAGTAAATGTACAGGTCGATGGCATATAAATAAAACGTAAATATACGATTCGCTGCCATATAGATAAAACGTAAGTAAATGTACAAGTCGATGGCATGTAAAGGAAACGTAAGGAAATGTATGAGTCGCTGGCATATAGATAAAACGTAAGTATGTGTATAATTCAGCGGAATATACATAAACGTAAACAAATAAATAAAAGGTAAGTAAATGTACAAGTCGAATGCATATAAATAAAACCTAAGTAAATGTACAGGTCGATGGCATATGAATGAAACGAAAGTAAATGTATAATTCGATGGTATATAAATAAAACGTAAGTAAATGTACGAGTCGCTGGTATGAAAATAAAACGAAAGTGAATGTATAATTCGATGGTATATAAATAAAACATAAGGAAATATACAAGTCGATGGCTCATAAATAAAACATAAGTAAATGTATAAGTAGATGTCATATAAAGCGTAAGTAAATGTACAAGTCAATATATATATAGTAACGTATCCTAACATCTTAAACATCTAAAAAATTCATAACGTGTTTGTTACGCCTTAAAATCTTCCGTTTTCTAGAATGACTAATATTTACCATTTTCTGTGATTATCATTTCAAGCCTAACGTAACCTAACCTGTTGATGGCATATAAAAAAAATGTATATATATATATATATATATATGTATATATATGTATATATATATATATATATATATATATATATATATATATATATATATATATATATATATATATATATATATATATATATATATATATATATATATATATATATATATATATATATATATATATATATATATATATATATATATATATATAGAGAGAGAGAGAGAGAGAGAGAGAGAGAGAGTAACGTATCCCAACTACTTAAACCCTAAAAACTTCATGACATGTGTTTGTTAGCCCTAAACATTTTACCATTTTCTACAATGAATAATTTTTACCATTTTCTACAATGACTAATTTTTACCATTTTCTTTAATTATCATTTCAGGCCTAAGGTAACCTAACCGGCCGATGGCATATAAATAGAATATAAGTAAATGTAGAAGTCGATGGCATGTAAATAAAACGTAAGTAAATGTACTTGTCGCTGATATAGAAATAAAACCTATGTAAATTTATAATTCGATGGCATATACACAAAACGTAAGAAAAGTTACAAATCGATGGCTTATAAATAAAAAGTAAGTTACTATACAATTCGATGGCATATATATAAAACGTATGATAGCATATAAGTTGATAGCATATAAATATAACGTAAGTAAATGTACAAGACGATGGCTTATAAATAAATAGTAAGTAAATGTACATGTCGATGGCATATTAATAAAAGGTAAGTAAATTACAAGTCGATATATATAGAGTAACGTATAACAACTTCTTAAACTTTTTAGGCGTAACAGACACGTTATGAATTTTTTCTTTTTGATTTACCATTTTCTATAATTACTAATTTTTACCATTTTCTGTGATTACCATTTCAAGCGTAACGTAACCTAACCTGTCGATGGCATATAGATGAATTGTAAGTAAATGTATAATTCGATGGCATATAGATAAAACGTAAATAAATGTACAAGTCGATGGCATATGAATAAAACGAAAGAAAATGTAGAGTAAAATATTCCAACTTCCTAAACCCTAAAAAATTCATAACGTCTTTGTTACGCCCAAAAAGTATACCATTTTCTACAATGAATAATTTTTCCCATTTTCCGTGATTATTATTTCAAGCATAACGCAACCTAACTTGTCGATGGCATAAAAATAATATATAAGTAAATGTACTAGTCGATGGCATATAAAGAAAACGTAAATGTAGAAGTCGATGGCTTAAAAATAAAACCTAAGTAAAAGTACAAGTCTATATATATATATATATATAGATTAACGTATCCCGACTTCTTGAAACAAAAAAGAAAAAAAATAAATCATAGCATGTGTTTCTTACCCCTAAAAAGTTTACCATTTTCTACAATGACTAATTTTTACCATTTTCTGTGATTATCATTCCAAGCCTAACGTAACCGAACCTGTCGATGGCATATAAATAACATATAAGTAAATGTACAAGTCGATGGCATATAAATAAAACGTAAGTAAAAACGTAAGTAGATCTCCAAGCAAATGTACAAGTCGATGGCATATTGATAAACGTAAGTAAATGTACAAGTTGATGGCATTTAAAGGAAACGTAACGAAATGTACGTGTCGCTGGCATATAGATAAAACGTAAGTAGTTGTATAATTCAGCGGAATATAAATAAACGTAAACAAATGTACAAGTCGATGGCTTATGAATTAAAGGTAATTAAATGTACAAGTCGATTGCATATAAATAAAACTTAAGTTTTAAGGTCGATGGCATATAAATGAAACGAGAGTAAATGTATAATTCGATGGCATATAGATAAAACGTAATTAAATGTACGAGTCGCTGGTATAAAAACAAAACGTAAGTGAATGTATAATTCGATGGTATATAACTAAAACGTAAGGAAATTTACAAGTCGATGGCTTATAAATAAAAAGTAAGTTACTATATAACTCGATGGCATATAAATAAACCGTAAGTACATGTATAAGTTAAAGGCATATAAATATAACGTAAGTAAATGTACAAGACGATGGTTTATGAATAAATAGTAAGTAAATGTATATGTCAATGGCATATTGATAAAAGGTAAGTAAATCACAAGTCGATATATATAGAGTAACCTATCACAACTTCTTAAACCAAAAGAAAAAAAAATTCATAACGTGTTTGTTACGTCTAAAATGTTTACCATTATCTAAAATGTCTAGTTTTTGCCATTTTCTGTGATTATGATTTCAAGATTAACGTAAGCTAACCTGTCGATGATCTATAAATAGAATATAAGTAAATGTACAAGTCGATGACATATAAATAAACCGTAAGTAAATATACGAGTCGCTGGTATATAATTAGAACGTAAGTAATTGTATAAGTCGATGGCATATAAAGAAAACGTAAGTAAATGTAAAAGTCTTTGATATATAAATAAACCCTAACTAGATATGCAAATTGATGGCATAGAAATAAAATGTAAATAAATGTAAATGTCGATGGCATATAAATAAAACGCAAGTAAATGTAGAAGTCAATATAAATAGAGTAACGTATCCCAAGTTCTTAAACTCTAAAAGATTAACAACATGTGTTTGTTACCCCTAAAAAGTCTACCATTTTCTACAATGACTAATTTTTACCATTTTCTGTGATTATTATTTCAAGATTAACGTAACCTAACCCGTCGATGGCATGTAAATTAAACGTAAGTAAATGTACGAGTCGCTGGCATATAAATAAAACGTAAGAAAATGTATGATTTGATGGTTTTTAAGGAAACGAAATAAAAATGTAGAAAGGAAATGGACAAAATAAAACGAAAGTAAATGTACAAGTCGATTTATAAAATTATATTTTATATATATATTATTTTATATTTTTTTTATATTATATATAAAAAATATTTATAATTATATATTTTATATTTTATATATATTATATTTTTATATATAGGGGGAAGGTAAAAAAACAAGTAGCGGTGAGGTGAGAAGGGGATGGAATGATTTTTTTGAAGGTTTTTTGAATGTGTCTGATGACTGAGGGCAGTATAGGGTGTTTTGGTCGGGGTGGTGGGAAAAGTGAGGGGTTGGGGAAAAATTGTTTTGGGTTAAACGGGAAAAGGGGTTTGTAAAAGCTTTGCGGAAGTGAAAGCCGGCAAGGCAGCGGGTTTTGGAGGGTTTATTGCAGTGGAATTTTTTAAAAAAAGGGGGGGTGACTTTTATTTTTTTGACGGGTTTGGGTTTAAGGGTTTAAATTTAATGTATGTTGATCATGGTTTGGGGGTTTGCCTGGGATTGGCGGAATGCGTGAAGTCCCCTTTTGGTTAAAAAGGGCAAAGGGGTTTAAGATGATGCTAAAAATTACAGGGTATAAGTTTGTTGAGTTTTCCCGGGGTAAATTTTATGGGGGGTAGGATCGAGAGGGTGAAGGCAGGTACAGAGCATCAGTTTGGGGGAAGAGCATTTGGGGTTTTCAGAATTTGGTTTAGGGGAAATGTGTGGATCGGTGTTTGTTTGAAGAATGTATGTGAAAAATACTTGGGAAAAGGGAAAAGGGGTTTTGTTTTTAGCATTTTTGGATCTGGGAAGGCATATGATAGATTTGATAGAGTTTGCTCTGTGGAAGGTATTAAAGAATATAGGGTTTTGGGGGGAGGCAATTTGGGTTAGAAGAAGTGAAAATTTTTTTATCGGGGATGAAAGGGGATGTGTACGTGTAGGGAAGAGGGGAAAGGTTTGGGTTTTCTCAGTAAATTGTGGGTTTGCGGGGGGGTTTTTGTTATGTCTCCATGGTTTTTTTTAATTTTTTTTTGGGGAGGGGGTTTGAAAGGGGGTAAATGAAAGAGCCCCGGGAAAAAGGGGGGAAAGTAGGGAATTTCTTTTGGGGAAAGAGAGGTTTGGGAAGGGGGGTCGTTTTTTGTTCGCTGATGATACAGCGTGGTGGTGATTCATGTGAGAAAATTTGCAGAAGCTGGTGACTGAGTTGGTAAAGTGTGTGGAAAAAGGGAAATTTGAGAGTAAATGTAAAATAAGAGAAGGTTATTAGGTCAGTAGGGGTGAGGGTCAAGTAATTGGGAGGTGAGTTTGAATGGGGAAAAACTGGGAGGAATTTAAGTTTTTTAGATTTTGGGGGGTGGATCTGTAGGGGGTGGAAAACCTGAAGCGGGAAATGGATATTTGGGTGGGGGAGGGGGGGGCGGAAAAATTTTTTAGCCTTGAAAAAAAGTGTGGAAGTCGGAACATTATTCGGAAAAAAAGAAAATTGGGGATGTTGAGGGGGGGTAGTGGTTTTAAAAAATGTTTTTATGGTTGGGGGAAAGGGGGGCTATGGTTGAGATGTTTCGCAGGAGGGTGGTGTGCTGGAAATGGATGTTTGGGAAAATGTGTGGGTAGGTGGTTTTATCGAGTAAATAAAAGTTTAAAGGGGAAAAAGGGTGTTTTGGAATAAAAAGTGGCCCTGGTTGAGAGAGCAGGAGGGTTTTTTTGAAAAGGGTTTTTTGGGGCCCCTGGAGAGAATGAAAATGAGGAGAGATTTTACCCAAAAGGATAATGTGTCGGAGGTGGGGGAAAGAGGAAGAAAAAAGGGGGGAGGCCAAAAATTTGGGGTTTGGAAAAATGGGTGAAAAAGATTTTTTGTGTCGGGGCCCCGAACTTTAGGAGGGTGAAAGGAGGGCAAGGAATAGGTAATTGGAGTTTATGTGGTATTTCAGGGGTTGACGTGTGTCAGTGGATTGAAACAAGGATGTGAAGGTCTGGGGTTTAAAAACCATGGAAAGTGTGTAGGAATTTTATATTCGGTGTGTGGGGGCGTGTGTTGTTTAAAAGTGTATGGGGGGGGGGGGGGGGTTTGGGAAAATTTTTTTCGTCTGTTTCCTTGCGCTACCTCGAAAAAGCGGGAGACAGCGACAAAGTAAAAAAAAAAAAAAAAAAAAAAAAAATATTATATATATTTTTATAATATATATATTATTATATAATATTTTATATATTTTTATATTATATATATTTTATATTATATATATATATATATATATATATATATTTTAATATTATATATTTTTTTTTTTTTTTTTTAAACTTTTTCCCCTTTCCCGCGTTGAAAGGGGTTAGCTTTTAAGGAAACAGGGGGGAAGGGCCTTGGAGGGAATATACTCACCTGGCCCCTTTCTGTTCCTTTTTTTGGGAAAAATTTAAAAAAAAAAAACCGAGAGGGGAAATTTCCAGCCCCCGCTCCCCCCCCTTTTAGTGCCTTCTAGGGACACGCGGGAAATTTACGGGGAAGTATTCTTTCCCCCACCCCCAGGGATATATAAAATATATTTTTATAAAAATTATTTTTTAAAAAAATAAAAAATTATAATTATAATATATATATTATATATATTTTTATATATTATAAAAAAAGAAACGTACCCCAACTTTTTAAAAACCCTAAAAAATTTTCATTGCGTGTTTTTTTGGGGGCCCAAAAAAAAAATTTTAAAATTTTCTACAATGTCTAATTTTCCCAAATTTTTTCCCTGGGGATTATATTTAAAACCCAAAACGAAACCAAACCCCTTTAAGGGAATAAAATTTTAAATTAATTTAAATGTAAAAGGGTCGATGGCATTTTAAAAAAAAGTTAAGTAAATGAAACAAGTCGATGGCATTTAAAATAAAACACAAGTAAATGTAAAAACACGAAATTATAGAGTAACGTACCCCAACTTTTTACCCCAAAAAAAATTCGTAAGTGTTTGTTCCCAAAAACAAAGTTTATCATTTTTAAAGGGAAAACTTTTTGCCATTTTCTTGATTATCATTTCAAGCCTAAAGGAACCGACCTGCGATGGAAATTTAAATGAAATGTAAGTAAATGTAAACCAAAAAAAAAAGAAATGGCATAATACAAAACCCCTTTAAAGTATATGTCCCCAAAAGTCGTTGGCATACATATAAAAATAAAAATTGTACAAGTCGAAAAAATTTAGAGAAAACTTTTACCCCAAATTTTTTAAAAATCAAAAAAAAATTATGAAAATGTGTTTGCTATCCCTTAAAGTTTACTGTTTTCTACAATGTCTATTTTTTTTCCATTTTCTGTGATTATCATTTCAAGCATAACGTAACCTAACCCGTCGATGGCATTTAAACAAAAGTAAAGTAAATGTACTAGTCGATGGCATATAAATAAAACGTAAGTATATGTGCAAATCGAACGCATATAAATAAAACGTAAGTAAATGTACGAGTCGGTGGCATATAGATCAATCGTAAGTAAATTTATAGTCTAATGGCATATAAAATAAATGAATGTACAAGTCGATGGCTTATAAATAAAACGTAAGTAAATGTACAAGTGAATGGTATATGAATAAAACGAAAGTTAATGTACAAGTCGATATATATAGAGTGACGTATCCAACCTTCTTAAACCCCTAAAAAATTCATAACATGTGCTTGTCTCGCCAAAAAACGTGTACCATTTTCTACAATGACTAATTTTTCCCATTTTCTGTGATTATCATTTCAAGCCTAACGTAACCTAACCCGTTAATGGAATATAATTAAATGTAAGTAAATGTACAAGTCAATGACATATAAATAAAACGGCAATGAATGTACGAGTTGCTGGCATATACATAAAACGTAAGTAAATATATAAGTCGTTGGTATATAAATAAAGCGTAAGAAAATATACAAGTCGATGGCATATAAATAAAACATAAGTAAGTGTAAAAGTCGATATATATAGAGTAACGTAACCCAACTTCTTCAACCCTAAAAAAATCCTAACTTGTTTGTTGACCCTAAAAGGTTTACCATTTTCTACAATGACTAATCTTTACCATTTTACCTAACCCGTCGATGGCATATAAATAAAACGTAATGTACAAGTCGATGGCATATAAATAAGATATAAGTAAATGTACAAGTCGATATATATAGAGTATAGTATCCCAACTTCTTAAAACCAAAAAATTCATGTGTTTGTTACCCCTAGAGAGTTTACCATTTTCTACAATGACTAATTTCTACCATTTTCTGTGATTACCATTTTAAGCCTAATGTAACCTAACCTGTCGATGGCATATAGATAAAATGTAAGTAAATGTACAAGTCGATGGCTTATAAATAAAAGGTAAGTAAATGTACAAGTCGATGGCATATAAAAAAAACGTAAGTAAATGTACAAGTAAGTAAATGATAAAACGTAAGTAAATGTACAAGTCGAGGGCATATAATTAAACGTAAGGAGATGTTCGAATCGCTTGGATAAAGATCAACCGTAAGTGAATGTATAATTCGATGGCATATAAACAAAAGTTAAGTAACTATACAAGTCGATGGCATATAGATAAAACGTAAGTAAATGTACAAGTTGATATATATAAAGTAACGTATCCCAACTTCTTAAACAAAAAAAATCATAACATGTGTTTGTTACGCCTAAAAAGTTAACCATATTCTACAATGACTAATTTTTACCATTTTCTGTGATAATCATTTCAAGCCTAACGTAACCTAACCTGTCGATGACATATGAATCAAAGATAAGTAAATGTACAAGTCGATGACATATAAATAAACCGTAAGTAAATGTAGGAGTGGGGGCATATAATTAAAACGTAATTAATTGTATAAGTCTATGGCATATAAAGAAAACGTAAGTAAATGTACAAGTCTATGACATATAAATAAACCGTAAGTAAATATGCAAATCGATGGCATATAAATAAAACGTAAGTAAATGTTAATGTCGATGGAAAAAAAAAATAAAATTTAAAATTTAATTGTACAAGTCAATATATATTTTGAGAAAACGTACCCCAAATTTTTTTTTAAAACCCTTTAAAAGATTAAAAAAATGTGTTTGTTACCCTTAAAAAGTTTACCATTTTCTCCCAATGACTAATTTTTCCCATTTTCTGTGATTACCATTTAAAGTTTAAACTTTAACCAAAACCCGTCGATGGCTTTGAAAATTTAAAAAGTAAGAGAAACCCGGAAAGGGCAGCGGGTTTTGGTTGGTTTTTGCAGGGGGAATTTTTTAAAAAAAGGGGGGGTGACGGGATTTTTTGGGACGGGTTTTGGTAAGGTTTTTTAAATTTGTATGTTTGATTTTTATGGTGAGGTGCCTGGGGAAATTGGCGGGAATGGTGAAATAGTCCCCATTGTAAAAAGGCAAAGGGGATAAAAAATGAGTGCTAAAATTTAAACAAAAGGTTTAAGTTTGTTGAGATTTCCGGGTAAATTTTTTAGGGGAGGGTTTTTGATTGGAGGGTGAGGAAATGTACGAGCATCAGATTGGGGAAAAAGCAGTGGGGTTTAAAAGGGGTAGGGATGTGTGGTTCAGGTGTTTGCTTTGAAGAATGTATGTGGAAATATTTTAAAAAAAGAAAATTTGGATTTGTATGAAAGCTTTTTGTGGATTGGAAAAGGGGGATATGATGGGAGTTGTTTGGAGATGCTCTGTGGAAGGAAATTAAGAATATATGGTGTGGGAGGAAAGTTGTTAAAAAGCAGTGAAAAGTTTTTTTCGTGTAGGAAGAGAGGAAAGGGTTGGGTTCTCAGTAAAATGTAGGTTTGCGGCAGGGATTTTGTGATGTCTCCATGGTTTTTTAAATTTTTGTTATAAAAGGGGTTTTTGTTGGGGAGGTGAATGCAAAAAATTTTTGGGAAAAAGGGGGGCCCCCAAGTATAAAAATTGTTGGGGATGAGAGAGTTTGGGGGAAAGTGAGTAGTTGTTGTTCGCTGATGATCAGCGTTGGGGGCTGTTTCATGTGAAAAACTGCAGAAGCTGGGTTAAATGGTTTGGAAAAGTGTTTAAAAAGAAAAAAGTTAAGGAAAAAATGTGAATAAGAGAAAGGGAATTTAGGTACAGTGGGGTTGAGGGTCAATTTTGGGAATGGGGGAAAAAATTGGAGGAAGAAAAGTGTTTTAGTTATCGGGGAAAGTGGTTTCTGGGCGGTGGAACCAGGGGAAGCGGAAGTGGATCATAGGGTGGGGGGGGGGCAAAAAATCCGGGACCCTTAAAGAATGTGTGGAAGTCGAGAACATTTTTCTCGGAAAGCAAAAATGGGTAAGTTTGAAGGAATTAAATGGTTCCAACAATTTTTGTTGGTTTCGAAACGTGGCCCCTTTTGGGTAGGGTTGTTTCGCAGGAGGATGGACGTGCTGGAAATGGGGATGTTTGAGGACAATATGTGGTTTTGAGGTGGGTTTTATCGAGTAAAAAAACGTTTAAGGGGAGGGATGTGTGGAAATAAAAAGAGCGTGGTTGAGAAAGAAAAAGAATGGGCGTTTTGAAATGGTTTGGGACATGGAGAGAATGAGTGAGGAAAAATTGCCAAGAGGTTTTAAAAGTGTCGGGGTGGGGGGAATGAGGAGAAGTGGGGGACCAAACTGGAGGTGGGAAAAATGGAGTGAAAAAAAATTTTTTTTGTGATCCCGGGGGGCCCGAACATGCAGGAGGGGAAAGGGAGGGCAATTTAATAGAGTGAAATTTGGGTCCCAAGTGGTATACCCGGGGTTAAAAGTGTCGTAAATGGATTTAATAGGGCATGTGAAAACGTTTTTGGGGTTTTAAAAAAAGGGAAAACCGGGTTTGGTATGTATATTTTCGTGTGTGGGCGTATGTAAATTCATGTGTTTTGGGGGTGGGGTTTGGGGCCCTTTCTTTCGTCTTTTCCTTTCGCACTTCGCAAAAAGGGGGGAGGGCCGCGACAAAGCAAAAAAAAAAAAAAAAAATGTACGAGTCGCTGGCAAAATTAAAAAAAAACGTTATTTATGTATAATTCGTGGCTATTAAAAAAAAACGTGAATTATGTTTCAATCGTTTTGGGTTGTTAAAAAAAATAAGGTAAGTAAAAAGTTTCAAGTAATGGCATATGGAAAATTTTATATCGGGTTGCACATTTTCTTTCGGTTTTTTGAGTAACGTATTCCAAATTCCTAAACCCCAAAAAAATTTTTTGTAACGTGTTTTTTTCCCCCTAAAATGTTTTTCCCTTTTCTAAATGAACAATTTTACAAATTTTTGGGATTTTTATTCAAGCCTAACGTAAAAGTAAACCTGTCTTTGGGTTAAAAAAACGTAAAAAAATGGGATAAATCGATGGGATAAAAAAATAAAACGTAAGTAAAATTTTAAAGGTTTGATTGTTATAAATGAAACGTAAAGTACAAAATTGAGGCATATAAATAGAATATAAGTAAAAGTAAAAAGTTGATATATATATAAAAGTAACGAAACCCAACTTCTTTAAAAACCCCAAAAATTTTATGTGTTCGTTACCCCTTTTAAAGTTTTAACCCTTTTCTACAATGGGCTAAATTTTTAAAAATTTTTTTGTGATTATCATTTCAAGCCCCAAGTAAGCAAAGAAAATTTTTTCCTTTAAAATTTTTTTTTTAATGCAAAGAGACTGAACTCTGCAAATTTGATGGGCTCGAAGGGGTCTTCTTTCGCTTTTGAAAGCCCGCTACGAACCTTTTTTACCTATTAATCCCCCAACACGCAAATTTCCCTCTCCTACCATTTTAGCCAAAACTTTTCCATTGATATATGTATGACTCCATGCTGTACAGAAACAAAGAAAAAAACCCCTTTAAATTTTTCTCTTTACAAAAAGAAAATACACTTTGGAAATAGATGGGTTGAACGGGTCTCCCCCTACGCTTGTGCAAGCCGCTACCCAACCATTACCATTGGGTCCATCCAAAAGCACCCACACTTTCCCACAATTTTAGCACATAAATTTCCCCTTGACAAATGATGGCTCCTTTCAATTTTTCAAAAGCAAGAAATTTTTCCCTTAAATTTTTCTTCCAAACAGACCCTTTTCCTCTGCAAGTAGATGGGTTTTAAAAGGGTCTCTCCTACGCTTGTTTAAACCCGTATCCAAAATCTATTTCCTTAATCCCCCAACACGCACCTACACTTACAATTTTAGAAATATTTTAATCATTGAATATGTATGACCCCAAGCATGTAAAAAAAAGAAAAGGGAAATTTTCCCTTGTTTATCTCTGACAAACAAAAACATCCGCAAATTGAGGGGCCTTGAACGGTTCTCTTTTCGTTTTGGTGCAAGACTGCCCCCCGGAAAAACCCAAAAAACTGACCCCATTTCCCCCAAGCTTTTCTCCAAACAGACTCCCTACTTGCCCCTTTTTCCCAAAACTTTGCATTCACCCCCTAAAAAACCCTCATCCTTAAACAAATTAAACAAACCCATACACCCCTGCCGAAAAAACCTACATTCCTGAGAACCAATCACTTTCCTCTTTCCCCTCCCACGTAAAATCCTTACATTTTCGTAAAATTTTTCCGCTTTTAGCAACTTGCCTCCCCACCCATATATTTTTAATATTTCCCACAAAAAGGCACCTCTACCCATCTTTACCATATCCCTTCTCCAGATCCTTAAATGCTACTAAAAAACCCTTTTTGTTTTTTAAGTTTTTTCCCTCACATACATTTTACAAAGCAAAACCCCGGGATCCAAAATTCTTACCACTTTAAAAACCAATTTGGGTTTCCTATCTGTTTTGCTCTTTTACGGCCTTAAACCCTCTAATAAAAGCCCCTTTTAAAATTTTCCCTTTGGAAAACACTCACCAACTTTTTACCTCTGTAATTTGGCACTCATTTTATCCCTTCCCTTTTTGTCCCAAGGGGCTTTAAATGCAAGCTTTCGCCAATCCTCAGACACCTCAACATGGCCCTACAAAAATTAAAAAACCTTCCCAAACCAAAAAAACAATACAGTCCCCCCCTTTTCTTTTATATTTTTTTATTCCTGGAATAGGGGGAGAAAGAACCGGAAAAAAACCCTTTCCTCCCCTTTTTTTTTTAGTTTTTTTAAAAGGGGAAACAAAAGGGAAAGTCAGCGGGGGTTCCCCATTTTCCCTCAAAGGCTCAGTTTGGGAGTGTCTAAATGTTTTGGGGAGTAAAAAAGGGAAAAAAAAAAAAAGGGAGGGGATAGGAAAAACCTGGATGTTTTGGCTCTGGGAAACGAAGTCAAGGGTGGGGTTTTAAAAAGGGAAAAAATTTGGGTTTTGGGAAAATTTTTTTTTTTAAAAAATTTTGGGGTTTTTTTTTGAGGGGACAAGAGAAAGGGGAAAAGGAGTAGCACAACTCCTGAAATGGGAGTGGTGGGAGTATATGATTTGAGTGTAAAAAAGTAAACTCTAGTTGATATGGGGAAAAACTGAAAGTGGATGGAGAGAAAAGGGTTTAATTTTTGGTGCATATGCATCTGGGCATGAGAAGCAAGATAAAGAGGGTAAGTGTTTTGGGGGCAGTGAGTTGGTGTGTTAGTAGTTTTGATGCACGAGCCCGGGGTTTTAGTGATGGGTGATTTGAATGCAAAGGTGAGTAAAGTGGGAGTTGAGGGAATAATTTGGGGTACATGGGGTGTTTAGTGTTGCAAAAAAGAAAAGATGAAGGCTTTTAATTTAAGTGCTGAAAAAACTGTGATTGGGGAAAACCTGGTTTTTAAATAGGAGGTGGCCAGAGAGCGTTTTTGGTTTTCTTTTTAATTGATAGGGCGCCCCGAAAAAAGGACTTTTGGATGTTAAAAGGCTGGAAAAAGGGGCAACTGGAGGGATGCTGTCATAATCTTGTGGATTTAGTCTTTTTCTTTTAAATTTATAGGGTTTCAGAAAAAAAATGAGGGTTTTTGGGGCGAAGAGAGTGGTGAGAGTAATGAGCTTGGGAAGGAGATTGTGTGAGGAAGTACCAGGAGAGAAAGGTACAGAATGGAAAAAAAGGGGGAGAAAAAAAAAGGGGGATAAAAGGGGGTGGGGGGGGGAATGGGATGTATTTTGGGAAGCAGGGGATGGGTTGCGGGAAAAGATGCTTTTTTTGGGATGGAAAAAGGGGGGAGGTGGGGGAGTAGAAAGGGTAGCGGGGGTGTGGGGGTGAAAAGGGGAAAAAATCGTTAGTGAAAGGAAGAGAGAGGTATTTGGACGATTTTTGCGGGAAATTAAAAAGACAGGGAGATGGGAAAAGGAAAGAGGCAGGAGATCAAGAGAAAGGGGCAAGAGGTGAAAAAGAGTGCAAATGAGAGTTGGGGTGGTGGAGAGTTTTAATTTAAAATTTTTGGGGGAATTTTAAAAATGTTTTGGAAGGAGGTAAAAAATGTGCGTTAAAACAAGGGGAAACAAAGGGGAATTCAGTGAAGGGGGCAAAAAGGGGGGGGTGATAAAAAAGTAGTGGTGATGTGAGACGGAAGATGCTATCTAAAAATGGTAACATTACCATTATTTTAATTTTCTACAGTAATCTGATGGAAGGTACTAATTGTAATTAAGGGGAGAAATATCTGTAAAAAAAAAAAAAAAACTGTCACGGATGAAATGCGACTTGAGCGAAAGACGTCCAACAGGAGAACATAGATTAGGGTTGCTGTATGAAGTACCCGGGGCTGACGTCATTGATTAGGCGGGCCTGGGCATGACCGAACAAATCTTTGGGCAGATATTTTGTGGGTTTAGAGCCCCGCCCTTCTCATGATCGTTCATCCGGTAGCTCAGCTTTTTAGCCTCGCTGTGGCTCATTTAAATGACGACACTTTATGGTAAAAAATTAAGGCACTCTGAGCGGAAGGACGGACCAAACGAACATAATGTAGGGTGCTGCAGGTGAAGTACCCGGATGTGGTCGTTATATGATAGGTGGCGCTTGATCAGATGTTTGTTTAACAAAAACCAGCATTTCTCAGACGTTTCATCGGGTAACTCCGAGAAGCAACCCAACCTTATTTGTGTTATGTTTGATTCCTCTTCCGTCACGGAGCCTTTTTTGGCCTTGCTGGCGAGAAAGAGACTCCTTATGGTAATGATATGATAATAAAAAAAGGCTCGGGCAAACTGCTGAATGCGACTCTGAGAGAAGAGGTTCAAGCTGAACATAAGGATAGGGTTGGTTTGATTGAAGTATGTTTTTTTTTTTTTTTTTTTTTTTTTTTTTTTTTTTTTTTTTTTTTTTTTTTTTTTTTTTTTTTTTTTTTTTTTTTTTTTTTTTTTTTTTTTTTTTTTTTTTTTTTTTTTTTTTTTTTTTTTTTTTTTTTTTTTTTTTTTTTTTTTTTTTTTTTTTTTTTTTTTTTTTTTTTTTTTTTTTTTTTTTTTTTTTTTTTTTTTTTTTTTTTTTTTTTTTTTTTTTTTTTTTTTTTTTTTTTTTTTTTTTTTTTTTTTTTTTTTTTTTTTTTTTTTTTTTTTTTTTTTTTTTTTTTTTTTTTTTTTTTTTTTTTTTTTTTTTTTTTTTTTTTTTTTTTTTTTTTTTTTTTTTTTTTTTTTTTTTTTTTTTTTTTTTTTTTTTTTTTTTTTTTTTTTTTTTTTTTTTTTTTTTTTTTTTTTTTTTTTTTTTTTTTTTTTTTTTTTTTTTTTTTTTTTTTTTTTTTTTTTTTTTTTTTTTTTTTTTTTTTTTTTTTTTTTTTTTTTTTTTTTTTTTTTTTTTTTTTTTTTTTTTTTTTTTTTTTTTTTTTTTTTTTTTTTTTTTTTTTTTTTTTTTTTTTTTTTTTTTTTTTTTTTTTTTTTTTTTTTTTTTTTTTTTTTTTTTTTTTTTTTTTTTTTTTTTTTTTTTTTTTTTTTTTTTTTTTTTTTTTTTTTTTTTTTTTTTTTTTTTTTTTTTTTTTTTTTTTTTTTTTTTTTTTTTTTTTTTTTTTTTTTTTTTTTTTTTTTTTTTTTTTTTTTTTTTTTTTTTTTTTTTTTTTTTTTTTTTTTTTTTTTTTTTTTTTTTTTTTTTTTTTTTTTTTTTTTTTTTTTTTTTTTTTTTTTTTTTTTTTTTTTTTTTTTTTTTTTTTTTTTTTTTTTTTTTTTTTTTTTTTTTTTTTTTTTTTTTTTTTTTTTTTTTTTTTTTTTTTTTTTTTTTTTTTTTTTTTTTTTTTTTTTTTTTTTTTTTTTTTTTTTTTTTTTTTTTTTTTTTTTTTTTTTTTTTTTTTTTTTTTTTTTTTTTTTTTTTTTTTTTTTTTTTTTTTTTTTTTTTTTTTTTTTTTTTTTTTTTTTTTTTTTTTTTTTTTTTTTTTTTTTTTTTTTTTTTTTTTTTTTTTTTTTTTTTTTTTTTTTTTTTTTTTTTTTTTTTTTTTTTTTTTTTTTTTTTTTTTTTTTTTTTTTTTTTTTTTTTTTTTTTTTTTTTTTTTTTTTTTTTTTTTTTTTTTTTTTTTTTTTTTTTTTTTTTTTTTTTTTTTTTTTTTTTTTTTTTTTTTTTTTTTTTTTTTTTTTTTTTTTTTTTTTTTTTTTTTTTTTTTTATAGGTTTTTTATTTTTTTTTTGTTTTTATAGGTACAAAATCCCGCCCTTGTCATGAGGTCACTCGGGCAAACTCAGAGTAGCAACCCTACCTTATGTTGTGCTGTTTAGTTCCTCTTCCTCTTACGGAGGCATTTCTTGGCGTCGCTGGCTCATGCGAAATGACAATTCTTTGTGGCAAAAAACAAACAAAAAAAAAAAAAAACGGTCAACTGCTGAAACCCACCTGTGAGCGGAAGACGGTCCAAACAGGAGAACATAAGATAGGGTTGCTGCTATGAAGTACCCGGCTGACGTCATCTGATAGGCGGTGCCTGGGCATGCCCGACCAAATCTTTGGGCAGATATTTTGTGGGTTCAGAGCCCCACCCTTCTCATGACGTCATCCGGTAGCTCAGCCTTTCTTAGCCTCGCTGGCTCATTTGTATGACGACACTTTACGGTAAAAAAATAAGGGCACTCTGAGCGGAAGACGGTCCAAACAGGAAAAACAGGGGTTGCTTTGTTGATGTACCCGGATGACGTCTTATGATAGGTGGTGTTTGGCATGACCGACCAATCATTGATCAGATGATTTGTATATACAAAACCCGGCCCTTCTCATAATGCCATACGGGTAACTCAGAGAAGCAACCAACCCTAACTTATGTTGTCTGTTTGATTCCTCTTCCGCTCACGGAGGCCTTTCTTGGCGTCGCTGGCTAGAAGACTCCTTATGGTAATAATACTAATAGGAAATAAGCTCGGGAAACTGCTGAAATGCGACTCTGAGCAGAAGACGGTCCATACAAAACATAAGATAGGGTTGGTTTGTTGAAGTACCCAGATGACGTCATCTGATCGGTGGGACTTGGGATTTACCGACCAATCATTGAAAAGATAATTTATGGGTTCAGAGCCCCACCCTTCTCATGACGTCGTCCGGGTAGCTCAGAGTAGCAACCCTACTTTATGATGTGCTGTTTGCTTCCTCTTCCGATCACGGTGACATTGTTTGGCCTCGCTGGCTTATGTGAAATGACGACGGCTTTATCTGCTGAAATGCGACTCTGAGCGGAAGACGGTCCAAACAGAAAACATAAGATAGGGTTGCTGCCTTGAAATACCGGCTGACGTCATTTGATAGGCGGGGCCTGGGTATAACCAATCATAGGACAGATAGTTTGTGGATTACAGAGACCTGGCCTCATGACGTCACCCAGGAGTTAGAGTACCACCCAACCTTTTGATGTTATGTTTGGTTTTCTTCCGCTCAAGGTGGCCTTTCTTGGCCTCGCTGGCTCATTTATGTGAATGTTGACTCTTTCCGCTGAAATGCGACTCTGGGCGGAAGACGGTCCAAACAGAACATATGGTAGGGTTGGTGTGTTGACGTAGCCGGCTGACTTCGTCTGATAGGTGGGGCTTGGACATGACCAATCATTGGTGAGATGATTTATAGGTACAAAATCCCGCCCTTCTCATGACGTCACCCGGGTAGCTCAGAGTAGCAACCCTACCTTATGTTGTCTGTTTGATTCCTCTTCCGCTCACGGAGGCCTTTTCTTGAGTCGCCAGCTCATGCGAAATGACCAATTCTTTATGATTAAAGAAAACAAAAACAGGGTCAACTGCTGAAATGCGACTCTGAGCGGAAGACGGTCCATACAAAACATAAGATAGGGTTGCTGCTATGAAGTACCTGGCTGACGTCATCTGATAGGCGGTGCCTGGGCATCAATCACCAACCAAATCTTTGGCAGATATTTTGTGGGTTCAGAGCCCCGCCCTTCTCATGACGTCAACCGGGTAGCTCAGAGTAGCAACCCTACCTTATGTTGTGCTGTCTAGTTTCTCTTCCGATCACGGTGGCCTTGTTTGGCCTCGCTGGCTTATGTGAAATGACGACGGCTTTATCCTACGGAATTGCAACTATGAGCGGAAGACGGTCCAAACAAAAGAACCGGTTGCTGCGTTGAAGTACCCGGCTGACGTCATCTGATAGGCGGTGCCTGGGCATGCCCGACCAAATCTTTGGGCAGATATTTTGTGGGTTCAGAGCCCCGCCCTTCTCATGACGTCGCCCGGGAGCTCAGAGTAGCAATCCTACCTTATGATGTCCTGTTTGGTTTCTCTTCCGCTCAAGGTGGCCTTTCTTGGCCTTGCTGGCTCATTCATGTGAATCTTGACTCTTTAATAAGCTCAGTCAACTGCTGAAATGCAACTCTGGGCGGAAGACGGTCCAAACAGGTAGGCTTGCTGCGTTGAAGTAGCCGGCTGACGTCATCTGATAGGCGGGGATTGGGATTGACCGACCAATCATTGATCAGATAATATGTGGGTTCAGAGCCCCACCCTTCTCATGACGCCACCCGGTTAGTTCAGAGTAGCAACCCCTACCTTATATTGTGCTGTTTGCTTCCTCTCCGCTCACGGTGGCCTTGTTTGACCTCGCTGGCTTATATGAAATGACGGCTTTATCCTGATGAAATGCGACTCTGAGCGGAAGACGTTCCAAAAATGAAAAACATAAGAGAGGGTTGCTGTGTTTAAGTACCCAGATGACGTCATCTGATAGGTGTGGCCTGGGCATAACCAATCATATAGTTTGTGGATTACAGAGGTCCACCCTCCTCATGACGTCACCCGGGAGCTCAGAAAAGCAACCCTACCTTATGATGTCCTGTTTGGTTTCTCTTCCGCTCACGTCGCCTTTCTTGGCCTTGTTGGCTCATTCATGTGAATGGTGACTTAATTAAATAAGCTCGGTCAACTGCTGAAATGTGTCTCTGGGTGGAAGACGGTCCAAACAGGAGAACATAAGGTAGGGTTGCTGCGTTGAAGTAGCCGGCTGACGTCGTCTGATAGGTGGGGCTTGGACATGACCTATCACATTGTTCAGATGGTTTATAGGTACAAAATCCCCGCCCTTCTCATGAAGTCATTCGGGCTCATGCTCATGCGAAATGACAATTCATTATAGTAAAAAAAAAAAAAAAAACGATCAACTGGTGAAACCCAACTCTGAGTGGAAGACGGTCCAAACAGGAGAACATAAGATACGCTTGCTACATTGAAGTACCCGGCCGACGTCATCTGATAGGCGGGGCCTGGGCATGACCGACCAAATCTTTGGGCAGATATTTTGTGGGTTCAGTGTCCCGCCCATCTCATGACGTCACCCGGTAGCTCAGCCTTTCTTAGCCTCTCTGGCTATTTGAATGACGAGACTTTTTGGTAAAAAAAGGGCATTCTAAGTGGAAGACGGTCCAAACAGAATATAAGGTAGGGTTGCTGCGTTGAAGTATCCGGATGACGTCACACGATTGGTGGCGCTTGGGCATGACCGACCAGTCATTGATCAGATAGTTTGTATTATACAAAACCCCACCCTTCACATGATGTCATCCGGGTAACTCAGAGAAGCAACCCAACCTTATGTTGTGCTGCTTGATTCCTCTTCAGTTCACGGAGGCCTTTCTTGGCCTCGCTGGCTAGAAGACTCCATATGGTAATAATGATAAAAAAAAGCTCGGGCAACTGCTGAAATGCGACTCTGGGCGGAAGACGGTCCAAACAGAACATAAGGTAGGGTTCCTGCGTTGAAGTGGCCAGCGGACGTCGTCTGATAGGAGAGGCTTGGACATAGCCAATCATTGTTCAGATGGTTTATAGGTACAAATCCCGCCCTTCTCATGAGGTCACTCGGGCAACTCAGAGTAGCAACCCTACCTTATGTTGTGCTGTTTAGTTCCTCTTCCTCTTACGGAGGCATTTCTTGGCGTCGCTGGCTCATGCGAAATGACAATTCTTTGTGGCAAAAAAACAAACAAAAAAAAAAAAAAACCGGTCAACTGCTGAAACCCACCTGTGAGCGGAAGACGGTTCAAAATGGAGAACATAAGATAGGGTTGCTGCTATGAAGTACCCGGCTGACGTCATCTGATAGGCGGTGCCTGGGCATGCCCGACCAAATCTTTGGGCAGATATTTTGTGGGTTCAGAGCCCCTCCCTTCTCATGACGTCACCCGATAGCTCAGCCTTTCTTAGCCTCGCTGGCTCATTTGTATGACGACACTTTACGGTAAAAAAATAAGGGCACTCTGAGCGGAAGACGGTCCAAACAGGAAAACAGGGGTTGCTTTGTTGATGTACCCGGATGACGTCTTATGATAGGTGGTGTTTGGGCATGACCGACCAATCATTGATCAGATGATTTGTATATACAAAACCCGGCCCTTCTCATAATGCCATACGGGTAACTCAGAGAAGCAACCAACCCTAACTTATGTTGTCTGTTTGATTCCTCTTCCGCTCACGGAGGCCTTTCTTGGCGTCGCTGGCTAGAAGACTCCTTATGGTAATAATACTAATAGAAATAAGCTCGGGAAACTGCTGAAATGCGACTCTGAGCAGAAGACGGTCCATACAAAACATAAGATAGGGTTGGTTTGTTGAAGTACCCAGATGACGTCATCTGATCGGTGGGACTTGGGATTTACCGACCAATCATTGAAAAGATAATTTATGGGTTCAGAGCCCCACCCTTCTCATGACGTCGTCCGGGTAGCTCAGAGTAGCAACCCTACTTTATGATGTGCTGTTTGCTTCCTCTTCCGATCACGGTGACATTGTTTGGCCTCGCTGGCTTATGTGAAATGACGACGGCTTTATCCTGCTGAAATGCGACTCTGAGCGGAAGACGGTCCAAACAGGAAAACATAAGATAGGGTTGCTGCCTTGAAATACCGGCTGACGTCATTTGATAGGCGGGGCCTGGGTATAACCAATCATAGGACAGATAGTTTGTGGATTACAGAGACCTGGCCTCATGACGTCACCCAGGAGCTTAGAGTACCAACCCAACCTTTTGATGTTATGTTTGGTTTTCTTTCCGCTCAAGGTGGTCTCTCTTGGCCTCGCTGGCTCATTTATGTGAATGTTGACTCTTTCCGCTGAAATGCGACTCTGGGCGAAAGAAGGTCCAAACAGAACATATGGTAGGGTTGGTGTGTTGACGTAGCCGGCTGACTTCGTCTGATAGGTGGGGCTTGGACATGACCAATCATTGGTGAGATGATTTATAGGTACAAAATCCCGCCCTTCGCATGACGTCACTCGGGCATCTCAGAGAAGCAACCCTACCTTATGTTGTGCTGTTTGGTTCCTCATCCGCTCACGGAGGCCTTTCTTGGAGTCGCCAGCTCATGCGAAATGACAATTCTTTATGATTAAAGAAAACAAAAACAGGGTCAACTGCTGAAATGCCAACTCTGAACGGAAGACAGTCCAAACAGAACATAAGATAGGGTTGCTGCTATGAAGTACCTGGCTGACGTCATCTGATAGGCGGTGCCTGGGCATCAATCACCAACCAAATCTTTGGGCAGATATTTGTGGGCTCATAGCCACGCCCATCTCATGACGTCACCCGGGTAGCTCAGAGTAGCAACCCTAACTTATTTTGTGCTGTTTGTTTCCTCTTTCCACCACGGTGGCCTGCCTTGTTTGGCCTCACTGGCTTATGTGAAATGACGACGGCTTTATCCTACGGAATTGCAACTATGAGCGGAAGACGGTCCAAACAAAAGAACCGGTTGCTGCGTTGAAGTACCCGGCTGACGTCATCTGATAGGCGGGGCATGAGCATAACCAGTCATTGGACAGATAGTTTGTGGATTACAGGGGTCCGACCTTCTCATGACGTCACTCGGGAGGTCAAAGTAGCAACCCTACCTTATGATGTGCTGTTTGGTTTTCTTCCGCTCACGTCGCCTTTCTTGGCTTCGCTGGGTCATTCATGTGAATGGTGACTCTTTGATAAGCTCAGTCAACTGCTGAAATGCGACTCTGGGCGGAAGACGGTCCAAACTGGAGAACATAAGGTAGGGTTCCTGCGTTGAAGTAGCCGGCTGACTTCGTCTGATAGGTGGGGCTTGGACATGAACAATCCTTGGTCAGATGGTCTATAGGTACAAAATCCCGCCCTTGTCATGAGGTCACTCGGACAACTCTACCTTATGTTGTGCTGTTTGGTTCCTCTTCTGCTCACGGAGGCCTTTCTTGGCCTCGCTGGCTCATGCGAAATGACAATTCTTTATGGTGAAAAAAAAAACAAGATCAACTGGTGAAACCCAACTCTGAGCCCAAGGCGGTCCAAACAGAACTGCTTTGAAGTACCCGGCTGACGCCATCTGATAGGCGGTGCCTGGGCATGACCGACCACATCTTTGGGCAGATATTTTGTGGGTTCAGAGCCCCGCCCTTCTCGTGACGTCACCCGGGTAGCTAAGAGCAGCAACCCTACCTTATGTTGTGCTGTTTGCTTCGTCTTTCGATCACGGTGGCCTTGTTTGGCCTGGCTGGCTTATGTGAAATGACGACGGCTTTATATCCTAGTGAAATGCGACTCTGAGCGGAAGACGGTCCAAAAAGGAAAACATAAGATAGGGTTGCTCTGTTCAAGTACCCGACTGACGTCATCTGATAGGTGGAGCCTGGGCATAACGAATCATTGGTCAGATAGTTTGTGGATTACAGAGCTCTGCCCTCCTCAAGACGTCACTCGGGAGATCAGAGAGCAACCCTACCTTATGTTGTGCTATTTAGTTCCCCTTCCGCTTACGGAGGCTTTTCTTAGGCCTAGTTGGCTCATCTGAATGACGACACTTTATGGTAAAAAAAAAGGGGGGGCGCTCTGAGTGGAAGACGGTCCAAACAGGAGAAGATAAGGTAGGGTTGCTGCTTTAAAGTATCTGGATGACGTCATCTGATAGGCGGGGTTTGGGATTCATCAGATAATTTGTGGGTTCAGAGCCCCGCCCTTCTCATGACATCACCCGGGGGCTCAGAGAAGCAACTCTACCTTATGACGTGCTGTTTGGTTTCTCTTCCGCTCACGGTGGCCTTTCTTGGCCTCATTCATGTGAATGTCGCCTCTTTAATAAGCTCGGTCAACTGCTGAAATGCGACTCTGGGTGGAAGACGGTCCAAACAGGAGAACATAATGTAGGGTTAATGTGTTAAAGTACCCGGATGACATCATCTGATAGGTGGGTCTTGGAACTTACCGACCAATCATTGATCAGATAATCTGTGGGTTCAGAGCCGCGCCCTTCTCATGACGTCACCTGGGAGCTCAGAGAAGCAACCCTACCTTATGATGTGCTGTTTGGTTTCTCTTCCGCTCACGGTGGCCTCTCTTGGCTCATTCATTTGAATGTCGTCTCTTAAATAAGCTCGGTCAACTGCTGAAATACGACTCTGGGTGGAAGACGGTCCAGACAAGAGAACATGAGGTAGGGTTGGTGTGTTAAACTTCCCGAATGACGTCATCTGATAGGTGGGGCTTGCAACTTGCCGACCAATCATTGATCAAATAATTTGTGGGGTTAGAGCCGCGCCCTTCTCATGACATGACCCGGGTTAGCTCAGAGCAGGAACCTACCTTATGTTGTGCTGTTTGGTTCCTCTTCCGCTCACAGTGGCCTGCCTTGTTTGGCCTCGCTGGCTTATGTGAAATGACGACGGCTTTATCCTGGTGAGAGCGGAAGATGGCCCAAAAAGAAAAACATAAGATAGGGTTGCTACGTTGAAGTACTCGACTGACGTCATCTGATAGGTGGGGCCTGGGCATAACCAATCAATCATTGGTCTATAGTTTGTGGATTAGAGAGCTCCGCACTCCTCATGACGTCACCCGAGAGATCAGAGAAGCAACCATACCTTATGTTATGCTATTTGGTTTCCCTTCCGATTACGGAGGCTTTTCTTAGGCCTAGTTGGCTCATCTGAATGACGACACTTTATGGTAAAAAAAAAAAAGGGGCGCTCTGAGTGGAAGACGGTCCAAACAGGAGAAAATAAGATAGGGTTGCTGCTTTAAAGTATCTGGATGACGTCATCTGATAGGTGGGTTATGGGATTGACCAACCAATCATTCATCAGATAATTTGTGGGTTCAGAGCCCCGCCCTTCTCATGACATCACCCGGGAGCTCAGAGAAGCAACTCTACCTTATGATGTGCTGTTTGGTTTCTCTTCCGCTCACGGTGGCCTTTCTTGGCCTCCTTGGCTCATTCATGTGAATGTCGCCTCTTTAATAAGCTCGGTCAATTGCTGAAATGCGACTCTAGGTGGAAGACGGTCCAAACAGGAGAACATAAGGTAGGGTTAGTGTGTTAAAGTACCCGGATGACATCATCTGATAGGTGGGTCTTGGAACTTACCGACCAATCATTGATCAGATAATCTGTGGGTTCAGAGCCGCGCCCTTCTAATGACATCACTCGGGTTAGCTCAGAGTAGCAACCTACCGTATGTTGTGCTGTTTGCTTCCTTTTCCGCTCACAGTGGCCTTCTTTGGCCTCGCTGGCTTTTGGGAGATGACGACGGCTTCTTCCTACTGAATTGCGACTATGAGCGGAAGACGGTCCAAACGAAAAAACACAAGATATGTTTGCTGCGTCGAAGTACCCGGCTGACGTCAACTGATAGGCGGGGCATGAGCAGATAGTTTGTGAATTACAGAGCTCCGCCCTTCTCATGACGTCACCCGGGAGCTCAGAGTAGCAACCCTACCTTATGATGAGGTGTTTGGTTTCTCTTCCGCTCACGTCACCTTTCTTGGCCTCGCTGGCTCATTCATGTGAATGGTGACTCTTTAATGAGCTCAGTCAACTACTGAAATGCGACTCTTTCCGGAAGACGGTCCAATCTGGAGAACATAAGGTAGGGTTCCTGTGTTGAAGTAGCCGGCTGACGTCGTCTGATAGGTGGGGCTTCGACAAGACCAATCATTGGTCAGATGGTTTATAGGTACAAAATCACGCCCTTCTCATGACGTCACTCTGGCAACTCAGAGTAGCAGCCCTACCTTATGTTGTGCTGTTCTGTTCTTCTGCCGCTTAAGAAGGCTTTTCTTAGTCAGCCTAGCTGGCTCATGCGAAATGACAATTCTTTATGATAAAAGAGAACAAAAACACTGTCAACTGCTGAAACCCAACTCTAGAGCGGAAGACGGTCCAAACAGGAGAACATAAGGTAGGGTTGCTGCGGTGAAGTATCCAGATGACGTCATCTGATAGGCGGGGCCTGGGCATGACCGACCAAATCTTTGGGCAGATATTTTGTAGGTTCAGAGCCCAGCCCTTCTCATGACGACACCAGTTAGCTCAGCGCTGCAATCCTACCTTATGTTGTGCTATTTGGTTTCTTTTCCACTCACTGGTCTTTCTTAGCCTAGCTGGCTCATTTGAATGACGACATTTATGGTAAAAAAAAAAAAAAAAAGAATAGAGCACTCTGAGCGGAAGACGGTACAAACAGGAGAACATAAGGTAGGTTTGCTGCGTTGAAGTCGCCAGCTGACGTCATCTAATAGGTGGGGTTTGGGATTGACCGACCAATAATTGATTAGATTATTTTTGGGTTTAGATCTCCGCCATTCTCATGACATCACCCGGGAGCTCAGAGTAGCAACCGTACCTCATGTTGTGCTGTTTGGTTTCTCTTCCGCTCAGGGAGGCCTTTCTTAGCCTCGCTGGCTCATGCGAAGTGACAATTCTTTATGATAAAAGAAAACAGAAACACTTTCAACTGGTGAAACCCAACTCTGAGCGGAAGACTGTCCAAACAGGAGAACATAAGGTAGTGTTACTGCGGTGAAGTATCCGGATGACGTCATGTGATAGGTGGGGCTTGGGATTGACTTACCAATCATTGATCAGATTATTTGTGGGGTCAGAGCCCCACCCTTCTCATGACGTCACCCGGGTAGTTCAGGAAAGCAACCCTACCTTATTTTGTGATGTTTGCTTCCTCTTCCGCTCGCCTCGCTGGCTCATTCGTGTGAATGTTGACTCTTTAATAAGCTCGGTCAACTGCTGAAATGCGACTGGGCGGAAGACGGTCCAAACAGAACATAAGTTGTTGTGTTGAAGTAGCCGGCTAACGTCATCTGATAGGTGGGGATTGGAATTGACCGACCAATCATTGATCAGATAATACGTTTGTTCAGAGCCCCGCCCTACTCATGACGTCACCCGGGAGCTCAGAGTAGCAACCCTACCTTATGTTGTGCTGTTTGCTTCCTCTTCCGCTCCAGGTGGCCTTGTTTGCCCTCGCTGGCTTATGTGAAATGACAACGGCTTTATCCTGCTGAAATGCGACTCTGAGCGGAAGACGGTCCAAACAGAAGAATATAAGTTAAGGTTGCTGCTTTGAAGTACCCGGTGACGTCATCTGATAGGTGGGGCCTGGGCATGACCGACCAAATCTTTGGGCAGATATTTTGTGGGTTCAGAGCCCCGCCCTTCTCATGACGTCACCAGGTAGCTCAGCGCTGCAATCCTATCTTATGTTGTGCTATTTGGTTTCTCTTCCACTCACGGGTCTTTCATAGCCTCGCTGGCTCATTTGAATGACGACATTTATGGTAAAAAAAAAAAGAGCACTCTGAGTGGAAGACGGTCCAAACAGGAGAACATACGGTAGGGTTGTTCCGTTGAAGTAGCCAGCTGACGTCATCTGATAGGTGGGGTTTGGGATTGACCGACCAATCATTGATTAGATTTTTTTTTGGTTTAGAGCTCCGCCATTCTCATGACATCACCCGGGAGCTCAGAGTAGCAACCCTACCTTCTGATGTGCTGTTTGGTTTCTCTTCCGCTCGCGGTGGCCTTCCTTGGCCTCGTTGGCTCATTCATGTGAATATCAACTCTTTAATGAGCTCGGTCAACTGTTGAAATACGACTCTGGGTGGAGGACGGTCCAAACAGGAGAACATAAGGTAGGGTTGGTTTGTTAAAGTACACGGATGACGTCATCTGATAGGTGGGGCTTGGAACTTAAAGACCAATCATTGTTCAGATAATTTGTGGGTTCAGAGCCCCGCCCTTCTAATGACGGCACTCGGGTAGCTCAGAGTAGCAAACTACCTTATTTCCTTATGTTGTGCTGTTTGATCCTCTTCCACTCACAGTAGCCCTGTTTGGCTACGCAGGCTAATTTGAAATGAAGACGGCTTTTTCCTGCTCAATTGCGACTCTGAGCGGAAGACGGTCCAAACAGGAAAACATATGATAGGGTTGCTGTGTTGAAGTACCCGGTGACGTCAACTGATAGGCGGGGCATGACAATAACCAGTCAGTCATTTGGACAGATAGTTTGTGGATTACCGAGCTCCGACCTTCTCAAGACGTCACCCGGAAGCTCAGAGTAGCAACCCTACCTTATGATGTGCTATTTGGATTCTCTTCTGCTCATGTCACCTTTCTTGGCCTCGTTGGCTCATTAGTATGAATGGTGACTCTTTAATAAGCTCGGTCAACTGCTGAAATACGACTCTGGGCGGAAGACGGTACAAACAGAACATAAGGCAGGGTTCCTGCGTTGAAGTAGCCGGCTGACGTCGGCCGATGGGTGGGACTTGGACATGACCAATCATTGGTCAGATGATTTATAGGTACAAAATCTCGCCCTTCGCATTACGTCACTTGGGCAACTCAGAGTAGCAACCCTACCTTATGTTGTGCTATTTGATTCTTCTTCCGCTCACGGAGGCCTCTCTTAGCCTCGCTGGCTCATGCAAAGTGACAATTTTTTATGATAAAAGAAAAGAGAAACTCTGTCAAGTGGTGAAACCCAACTCTGAGCGGAAGACTGTCCAAACAGGAGAACATAAGGTAGGGTTACTGCGGTGAAGTATCCGGATGACGTCATGTGATAGGTGGGGCTTGGGATTGACCTACCAATCATTGATCGGATTATTTGTGGGGTCAGAGCCCCACCCTTCTCATGACGTCACCCGGGTAGCTGAGGAAAGCAACCCTACCTTATTTTGTGATGTTTGCTTCCTCTTCCGCTCGCCTCGCTGGCTCATTCGTGTGAATGTTGACTCTTTAATAAGCTCGGTCAACTGCTGAAATGCTACTCTGGGCGGAAGACGGTCCAAACAGGAGAATATAAGTTAGGGTTGGTGTGTTGAAGTAGCCGGCTAACGTCATCTGATAGGTGGGGATTAGGATTGACCGACCAATCATTGATCAGATAATTTGTGGGTTCAGAGCCCCGCCCTTCTAATGACGGCACTCGGGTAGCTCAGAGTAGCAAACTACCTTATTTCCTTATGTTGTGCTGTTTGATCCTCTTCCACTCACAGTAGCCCTGTTTGGCTACGCAGGCTAATTTGAAATGAAGACGGCTTTTTCCTGCTCAATTGCGACTCTGAGCGGAAGACGGTCCAAACAGGAAAACATATAATAGGGTTGCCTTGTTGAAGTACCCGGTGACGTCAACTGATAGGCGGGGCATGGCAATAACCAGTCAGTCATTTGGACAGATAGTTTGTGGATTACCGAGCTCCGACCTTCTCAAGACGTCACCCGGAAGCTCAGAGTAGCAACCCTACCTTATGATGTGCTATTTGGATTCTCTTCTGCTCATGTCGCCTTTCTTGGCCTCGCTGGCTCATTCGTGTGAATGTTGACTCTTTAATAAGCTCGGTCAACTGCTGAAATGCGACTCTGGGCGGATGACGGTCCAAATAGGAGAACATAAGGCAGGGTTCCTTCGTTGAGGTAGCAGGGTGACGTCGTCCATTGGGTGGGATTTGGACATGACCAGTCATTGGTCAGATGGTTTATAGGTACAAAATCTCGCCCTTCGCATGACGTCACTCGGGCAACTCAGAGTAGCAACCCTACCTTATGATGTCCTGTTTAGTTTCTCTTCCGGTTACGGTCGCCTTTCTTGGCCTCATTGGCTCATTCGTGTGAATGTTGACTCTTTAATAAGCTCTGTCAACTGCGGAAATGCGACTCTGGGTGGAAGACGGGTGACGTCATCTGATAGGTGGGGATTGGGATTGACAGACCAATTATTGATCAGATTATATGTGGTTTCAGAGCCCCACCATTCTCATGACGTCTCCCGGGTAGCTCAGAGTAGCAACCCAACATTATATTGTGCTGTTTGCTTTCTCTTCCGCTCGCGGTGGCCTTGTTTGACCTCGCTGGGTTAAGTTAAATGACGACGGCTTTATCCTGCTGAAATGCGACTCTAAGCGCAAGACGGTCCAAATAGAAAAACATAAGATAGGGTTGCTGTGTTGAAGTACCGGCAGAGTTCATCTGATAGGCGGGGCCTGGGCATAACCAATCATTGGACAGATAGTTTGTGGTTTTCAGAGCTCCGCCCTCATCATGACGTCACCCGGGAGCTCAGAGAAGCAACCCTACCTTATGATGTGCTATTTGGTTTCTCTTCCGCTCACAGTGGCCTTTCTTGGCCTCGTTGGCTCATTCATGTGAATGTCGTGTCTTTAATAACTTCGATCAACTGCTGAAACCAACTCTAAGCGGAAGACAGTCCAAACAGGAGAATATAAGATAGCGTTGCTGCTTTGAAGTACACGATGACGTCATCTGATAGGCGGGGCCTGGGTAAGACCGACCAAATCTTTGGGCAAATATTTTGTGGGTCCCGAGCCCCTCCCTTCTCATGACGTCACCCGATTGCTCAGCGCAGAAACCCTATCTTATTATGTTGTGCTATTTGGTTCCTCTTCCGCTCACGGAGGCCTTTCTTAGGCCTCGCTTGCTCATTTGAATGACGATATTTACGGTAAAAAAAAGGGTACTCTGAGAGGAAGACGGTCCAAACAGGAGAACATAAGGTAGGGTTGATGCGTTGAAGTAGCCGGCTGACGTCATCTGATAGGTGGGGCTTGGGATTGACGAACCAATCATTGATCAGATATATTTTGGGTACAGAGCCCCGCCCTTCTCATGACATCATCCGGGAGCTCAGACAAGCAACCCTACCTTATGATGTGCTGTTTGGTTTCTCTTCCGCTCACGGTCGCCTTTCTTGGCTTCGCTGGCTCATTAATGTGAATGTCGACTTTTGAATAAGCTTGGTCAGCTGCTCAAAAGCGATTCTAGGCGGAAGACGGTCCAAAAAGGAGAATATGTGGTAGGGTTGGTGTGGCAAAGTACCCAGATGACGTCATATAATAGGTGGGGCTGGAACTTACAGACCAATTATTGATCAGATAATTTGAGGGTTCAGAGCCCCGCCCTTCTCATGACAACACCCGGTAACTCATTGCTGCAACCCTACCTTATGTTGTGCTATTTAGTTCCTCTTCCGCTCATGGAGGCCTTTCTTAGCCTCGATGGCTCATTTCAACGACGACACTATGGTAAAAAAAAATAAGAGCACTCTGAGCGGAAGACGGTCCAAACAGAACATAAGGTAGGGTTGCTGCGTTGAAGTACCCGGATGACGTCATATGATACGTGGGGCTTGGGATTGACCGACCAATCATTGATCAGATAATTTGTAGGGCCAGAGCCCCGACCTTTTCATGACGTCACCCGGTTAGCTCAGAGTAGCAACCCTACCTAATGTTGTGCTGTTTGCTTCCTCTTCCGATCACGGTGGCCTTCTTTGGCCTCTCTGGAGTATGTGAAATGACGACGGCTTTATCCTGCTGAAATGCGACTCTGAGCGGACGACGGTCCAAAATTGGAAAACATAAGATAGGGTTGCTGCGTTGAAGTACCCGGTGACGTCAACTGTCAGATCAAAGGTCACGCCACTAAACCAAAGGGCGCTCTGTACTTTAGGGTCACGCTGTCGTCCTCAAGGGTCACGCTTCGTCCTAAGGGTCACGCTGTCGTCCTCAAGGGTCGTATTCTCATACTCAAGGATAGGCGGGGCCTGGGCATGACAGACAAATCTTTGGGCCGATATTTTGTTCAGAGCCCTGCCCTTCTCATAACGTCACCAGGTAGCTCAGCGCAGCAATCCTACCTTATGTTGTGCTATTTGGTTTATCTTCCGCTCACGGAGGTCTTTCTTAGCTTTGCTTGCTCATTTGAATGACGACATTTATAAGGGTTTGGGATTGACCGACCACTCATTGATCAGATAGTTTGTGTTTCAGCGCCCCGCCCTTCTCATGACATCACCCGGGAGCTCAGAGTAGCAACCCTACCTCATGATGTGCTGTTTGCTTCCTCCTCCGTTCGCGATGGCCTTTCTTGGCATCGTTGGGTCATTCATGTAAATGTTGACTCTTTGATAAGCTCGGTCAACTGATGAAATGCGACTCTGGGCGGAAGACAGTCCAAACGTAGGGTTTGTGAGTTCAAGTATCTGGATGACATCATTTGATAGGTGGGGCTTGGAATTTACCACCCAATCATTCATCAGATAATTTGTGGGTTCAGAGCTTTGCCATTCTCATACGTCACCCGAGAGCTCAGAGTAGCAACCCTACCTTATGAAGTCCTGTTTGGTTTCTCTTCCGCTCACGTCGCCTTTCTTGGCGTCGTTGCCTCATTCACGTGAATGTTGACACTTTAATAAACTCGGTCATCTGCTGAAATGCGACTCTGGGCGGAAGACGGTCCAAACAGGAGAAGTAGCGTTGAAGTAGCCGGGTGACGTCGTCTGGTAGGTGAGGCTTGGAAATGACCAATCATTGGTCAGATGGTTTATAGGTGCAAAATCCCGCCCTTCTCATGACGTCACTCGGGCAACTCAGAGTAGTAACGCTACCCGTATGTTGTCCTGTTTAGTTCCTCTTCCGCTCTAGGAGGCCTTTCTTGGCCTCACTGGCTCATGCGAAATGACAGTTCTTCATGGTAAAAAAAAAAGAACAAAATAAACTGATGAAACCCAGCTCTGAGCGAAAGACGGTACAAACAGGAGAACATAAGACAAGTTTTATTTTGTGGGTTCAGAGCCCCGCCCTTCTCATGACGTCACCCGGTAACTCATTGCCGCAACCCTACCTTATGTTGTGCTATTTGGTTCCTCTTCCACTCATGGAGGCCTTTCTTAGCCTCTATGGCTCATTTGAATGACGACACTTTATGGTAAAAATAAAAAATAAGGGCATTTTGAGCGGAAGACGGTCCAAACAGTACATAATTTAGGGTTGCTGCGTTGAAGTACCCGGAAGACGTCATATGATACGTGGGGCTTGGGATTGACCGACCAATCATTGATCAGATAATTTGTAGGGCCAGAGCCCCGACCTTCTCATGACGTCACCCGGTTAGCTCAGAGTAGCAACCCAACCTTATGTTTTGCTCTTTGGTTCCTCTTCCGATCACGGTGGCCTTGATTGATCTCGCTGGATTATGTGAAATGACGACGGCTTTATCCTGCTGAATTGCTACTCTGAGCGGAAGACGGTCCAAACAGAATATAAGATAGGGTTGCTGTGTTGAAGTGCCCAGCTGACGTCATCTGATAGGCGAGGCCTGAGCATAACCAGTCATTGGACAGATGGTTTGTGGATTATAGAACCCCTTCCTCTTCCGCTCACGGAGGCCTTTTCTTAAGCTTCGCTGGCTCATTTGAATGACGACACTTTATGGTAAAAAAAAAGGGCACTCTAAGCGGAAGACAGTCCAAACAGGAGAACATAAGGTAAGGTTGCTGCTTTGAAGTATCTGGATGACGTCTTCTGATGATGGGGTTTGGAATTGACCAACCAATCATTGATCAGATAATTTATTGGTTCAGAGCCCTTGCCTTCTCATGACATCACCCGGGAGCTCAAGGCTGACGTCATCTGATAGGCGGGGCCTGGGAACTTCTTGGCCCCGCTGGCTCATTCATATGAATGTTGATTGATTCTTTCTTTGATAAGCTGGGTCAACTGCTGAAATGTGACTGGTCGGAAGACGGTCCAAACAGAACATAATAAGGTAGGCTTGCTGCGTTGAAGTAGCCAGCTGACGTCATCTGATAGGTGGGGATTGGGATTGACCGACCAATCACTGATCAGATAATTTGTAGTTTCAGAGCCCCGCCCTTCTCATGACGTCACCCGGGTATCTCAGAGTAGCAACCTTACCTTATGTTGTGCTGTTCGCTTCCTCTTCCGCTCACGGAGGCCTTTCTTGGCCTCATTGGGTCATGCGAAATGACAATTTTTTATGATAAAAGAAAACAAAAACACAATCAACTGCTGAAACCCAACTCTGAGCGAAAGACGCTCCAAACAGGAGAACATAAGATAAGTACCCGATGACATCATTTGATAAGCGAGGCATGGGAATGACCGACCAAATCTTTGGGCAGATATTTTGTGGGTTCAGAGCCCCGCCCTTCTCATGACGTCACCAGGTAGCTCAGCCCAGCAATCCTACCTTATGTTGTGCTATTTGGTTCCTCTTCTACTCACCGAAGTCTTTCTTAGGCTCGCTGGTTCATTTGAATGACGACATTTGAGGTAAAAAAAGGGCATTCTGAGCGGAAGACGGTCCAAACAGGAGAACATAAGGTAGGGTTGCTGCGTTGAAGTAGCCGGCTGACGTCAGCTGATAAGTGGGGTTTGGGATTAACCGACCAATCATTGATCAGATAATTTGTTGGTTTAGAGCCCCGCCCTTCTCATAACATCACCCGGGAGCTCAGAGTAGCAACCCTACCATATGATGTGCTGTTTCGTTTTTCTTCCGCTCACGTCGCCTAAAAAAGGCGACGTGAGCCTCGCTGGCTCATTCATGTGAATGTCGATTCTTTTAATAAGCTCTGTCAACTGCTGAAATGTGACTCTCGGGAGGCATGGGCATGACCGACCAAATCATTGATCAGATAGTTTGATATACAAAAACCCCACCCTTCTCATGACTTCATCCGGGTAACTCAGAGAAGCAGCCCAACCTCATGTTGTGCTGTTTGATTCCTCTTCCGCTCTTCTGATGACGTCATCCGGGTACATCAGAGTAGCAACCCTACCTTATGTTGCGCTGTTTGGTTCATCTTCCGTCCACGGTAGCCTTGTTTGGCCTCGCTGACTTAAGTTAAATAAACGACAGCTTTATCCTGCTGAAATGCGACTCTGAACGGAAGACGGTACAAACAGGTAAACATCAGATCGGGTTGCTGCGTTGAGGTGCCCGGCTGACGTCATCTGATAAGCGGGGCCTGGGTATAACCAATCATTGGACAGATACTTTGTGGATCACAGAGCTCCGCCCTCATGACGTCATCCGGGAGCTCTGAGTAGAAACCCCACCTTATGATGTCCTGTTTGGTTTCTCTTCCGCTCACGGTGGCCTTTCTTGACCTCGCTGGCTCATTCATGTGAATGGTGACTCTTTTGATAAGCTCTGTCAACTGCTGAAATGTGACTCTGGGTGGGAAACATTCCAAACAGGAGAACATAAGGTAGGCTTGCTGCGTTGAAGTAGCCGGCTGACGTCGTCTGATAGGTGGGGCTTGGACATGACCAATTACTGGACAGATGGTTTATAGATACAAAATCCCGCCCTTCTCATGACGTCACTCGGGCAACTCAGAGTAGCAACCTACCTTATGTTGTGCTGTTTGATTCTTCTTCCGCTCACGGAGGCCTTTCTTAGCCTCGCTGGCTCATGCGAAATGACATTTCTTTATGATAAAAGAAAACAAAAACATGATCAACTGCTGAAACCCAACTCTAAGCGGAAAACGGTCCAAACAGGAGAACATAAGATAGGTTTGCTGCTTTGAAGTACCTGGCTGACGTCATCTGATAGGCGGGGCCTGGGTATAACCAATCATTGGAGAGACATTTTGTGGATTACAGAGTTCCGGGCTCATGACGTCACCCGGGTAGCTCAGATTAGCAACCCTAACTTATGTTGTGGTGTTTGGTTTCTCTTCCGATCACGGTGGCCTTGTTTGACCTCGCTGGCTTATGTGAAATGACGACGGCTTTATCCTGCTGAAATGCGACTCTGAGCGGAAGGCGGTCCAAACAGGAAAACATAAGATGGGGTTGCTGCTTTGAAGTACCCGATGACGTCATGTGATAGGCGGGGCCTGGGCATGACCGACCAAATCTTTGGGCAGAAATTTTGTGAGTTCAGATCCCCGCCCTTCTCATGACATCACCAGGTAGCTCAGCGCTGCAATCCTACCTTATGTTGTGCTATTTGGTTTCTCTTCCACTCACGGAGGTCTTTCTTAGCCTCGGTGGCTCATTTGAATGACGACATTTATGGTTAAAAAAAAAGCACTCTGAGCGGAAGACGGTCCAAACAGGAGGATATAAGGTAGGGTTGCTGCGTTGAAGTAGCCCGGTGATGTCATCTGATAGGTGGGGTTTGGGATTCACCGACCAATCATTGATTAGATTATGTTTGTGTTCACAGCCCCGACCTTCTCATGATATCATCCGAAAGCTCAGAGAAGAAACCCTACCTTACGATGTGCTGTTTGGTTTCTCTTCCGCTCACGGTCGCCTTTCTTGGACTCGCTGGCTCATTCATGTGAATGTTGACTCTGATAAGCTCGGTGAACTGCTGAAATGCGACTCTGGGCGGAAGACGGTGCAAACAGGAGAACATAAGGTAGGGTTGCTGCGTTGAAGTAGCCGGCTAACGTCACTTGATAGGTGGGGATTGGGATTGACCGACCAATCATTGATCAGATGACATGTGGGTTTAGAGACCCGCCTTTCTCATGACGTCACCCGGGTAGCTCAGAGTAGCAACCCTACCTTATATTGTGCTGTTTGCTTTCTCTTCCGCTCGCGGTCGCCTTGTTTGACCTGGCTGGCTTATGTGAAATGACGACGGCTTTATCCTGTTGAAATGAAACTCTGAGCAGAAGACGGTCCAAACAGAACATAAGGTAGGGTTGGTGTGTTGAAGTAGCAGGCTAAAGTCATCTGATAGGTGGGGCCTGGGCATAACCAATCATTGGTCAGATATTTTGTGTTTTACAGAGCTCCGCCCTCCTCATGACGTCACCCGGGAGCTCAGAGAAGCAACCCTACCTTATGATATCCTGTTTGGTTTCTCTTCCGCTCACGGTGGCGTTTCCTGGCCTCGTTGACTCATTCATGTGAATGTTGACTCTTTAATAACCTCGATCAACTGCTGAAATCAACTCTGAGCGGAAGACGGTCCAACAGGAGAATATAAGATAGCGTTGCTGCTTTGAAGTACACGGTGACGTCATCTGATAGGCGGGGCCTGGGTATGACCGACCAAATCTCTGGGCAAATATTTTGTGGGTTCCGAGCCCCTCCCTTCTCATGACGTCACCCGATAGCTCACCGCATCAACCCTACCTTATGTTCTGATATTTGGTTCCTCTTCCGCTCACGAAGGCCTTTCATAGGCCTCGCTGGCTCATTTGAATGACGACACATTATGGTAAAAAAATGGCACTCTGAGCGGAAGACGGTACAAACAGGAGAACATAAGGCAGGGTTGCGGCGTTGAAGTAGCCGGCTGACGTCATCTGATAGGTGGGGTTTGGGATTGGCCAACCAATTATTGATCACATATATTGATCACAGAGCCCCGCCCTTCTCATGACATCACCCGGGAGCTCAGAGTAGCAACCCTACCTTATGATGTGCTGTTTGGTTTCTCTTCCGCTCACGGTCGCCTTTTTTGACCTCGTTGGCTTATTCATGTGAATGTGCCAACTCTTGAATAAGCTCGGTCAACTGCTGAAATGCGACTCTGGGCGGAAGACGGTCCAAACAGGAGAACATAAGGTAGGGTTGGTGTGTTAAAGTACCCGGATGACGTTATCTGATAGGTAGGGCTTGGAACTTACCGACTAATCATTGATCAGATAATCTGTGGGTTCTGAGCCCCACCCTTCTCATGACGTCACCCGGGTAGCTCAGAGTAGCAACCCTACCTTATGATGTGCTGTTTGGTATCTCTTCCGCTCACGTCGCCTTTCTTGGCCTCGCTGGCTCATTCATGTGAATGTTGACTCTTTAATAAGCTCGCTCAAATGCTGAAATGCGACTCTGGGCGGAAGACGGTTCAAGCAGAAGATAAGAAGGGTTGCTGCTTTGAAGTACCCGGCTGACGTCATCTGATAGGCGGGGCTTGGGCATGACCGACCAAATCTTTGGGCAGATATTTTGTGGGTTTAGAGCCCCACCCTTCTTATGACGTCACCCGGTAACTCATTGCAGCAACCCTACCTTATCTTGTGCTACTTGGTTCCTCTTCCGCTCATGGTGGTCTTTCATAGCCTCTTTGATGACGACAGTTTATGGTAAAAAAATAAGGGCACTCTGAGCGGATGACGGTCCAAACAGGAGAACATAAGGTAGGGTTGCTCCGTTGAAGTACCCGGATGACGTCATATGATAAGTGGGGCATGGGATTGACCGACCAATCATTGATCAGATAATTTGTAATGACAGATCCCCGACCTTCTCATGACGTCACCTAGTTAGCTCAGAGTAGCAACCCTACCTTATGTTGTGCTGTTTGCTTCCTCTTCCGCTCACGGTGGTCTTTCTTGGCTTGTTGGCTCATTCATGTGAATGTTGACTCTTTAATAAGCTCGGTCAACTGCTGAAATGCGACTCTGGGCGGAAAACGGTCCAGACAGGAGAACATAAGGTAGAGTTGCTGCGTTGAAGTACCCGGATGACGTCACATGATTGGTGGCGCTTGGGTATGACCGACCAATCATTGATCATGATGTCCTCCGGGCAACTCAGAGAAGCAACCCTACCTTATGTTGTGTTCTTTGATTCCTCATCCTCTCACGGGGGCCTTTCTTGGCCTCGCTGGCTAGAAGACTCCTTATGGTAATGATAATAAAAAAAAGGCTCGGTCAGTTGCTGAAATGCGTCTCTGAGCAGAAGACGGTCCAAACAGATCATAAGATAGGGTTGGTTTGTTGAAGTATACAGATGACGTCATCTGATAGGTGGGGCTTGGGACTTACCGACCAATCATTGATCAGATAATTTGTGGGTTCAGAGCCTCGCCCTTCTCATGACATCACCCGGGAGCTCAGGGAAATAACCCTACGTTATGACGTGATGTTTGGTTTCTCTTCCGCTCGCGGTGGCCTTGTTTGACCTCGCTGGCTTATGTGAAATGACGGCTTTATCCTGCTCAAGTGCGACTCTGAGCGGAAGACGGTCCAAACAGGAAAACATAAGATAGGGTTGCTTTGTTGAACTACCCGGCTGACGTCATCTGATAGGCGAGGCCTGGGTATAACAAATCATTGGACAGATACTTTGTGGGTTACAGAGCTCCGACCTCATGACGTCACCCGGAAGCTCAGAGTAGCAACCCTAACTTATGATGTCCTGTTTGGTTTCTCTTCCGCTCACGTCGCCTTTCTTGGCCTCGCTGGCTCATTCATGTAAATGTTGACTGTCAACTGCCGGTTACGTCGTCTGATAGGTGGGGCTTGGACATAACCAATCATTGGTCAGATGGTTCATAGGTACAAAATGCCGCCCTTCTCATGACGTCACTTGGGCAACTCAGAGTAGCAACCCTACCTTATGTTGGTCTGTTTGGTTCCTCTTCCGCTAACGGAGGCCTTTCTTGGAGTCGCTGGCTCATGCGAAATGGCAATCATTTATGATGGAAAACAAAAACACGGTCAACTGCTGAAACCCAACTCTGAGCGGAAGACGGGCAAAAAACAGAACATAAGATAGGGATGCTGCTTTGAAGTACCCGGTCACGTCATCTGATAGGCGGGGCCTGGGCATGACCGACCACATCTCTGCGCAAATATTTTGCGGGTTCAGAGCCCATCCCTGCTCATGACGTCACCTGATAGCTCAGCGCAGCAACCCGACCTTATGATGTCCTGTTTGGTTTCTCTTCCGCTCACGTCGCCTTTCTTGGCCTCGCTGACTCATTCATGTGAATGATGACTTTTTAGAAATGCTCGGTCAACTGCTGAAATGCGACTCTGGGCGGAAGACGGTCCAACACAACATAAGGTAGGGTTGGTGTTGAAGTACCAGGATGACGTCATCTGATAGGTGGGACTTGAAACTTACCGACCAATCATTAATCAGATAATTTGTGGGTTCAGAGCCCCGCACTTATGATGTCACCCGGGAGCTCAAAGTAGCAACCCTACCTTATGATGTCCTGTTTGGTTTCTCTCCCGCTCACGTCGCCTTTCTTGGCCTCGCTGGCTCATTCATGTGAAAGTTGACTTTTTAATAAGCTCGCTCAACTGCTGAAATGCGCCTATGAGCGGAAGACACTCCAAACAGAACATAAGGTAGGGTTGCTGCGTTGAAGTACTCGGATGACGTCATATGATAGGTGGCGCTTGGTCATGACCGACCAATCAATGATCAGATAGTTTGTATATGCAAAACCCCGCCCTTCTCATGATATCATCCGGGTAAGTCAGAGAAGCAACCCTACCTTATGTTGTGCTCTTTGATTCCTCTTCCGCTCACAAAGGCTTTTCTTGGCCTCGCTGGCTTGAAGACTCCTTATCTTAATAATAATAAAAAAAAAGCTCGGAAACTGCTGAAATGCGACTCTGAGCAGAAGTCTTTCCAAAAAGAACATAAGATAGGGTTCGTTTGTTGAAGTACACGGATGACGTCATCTGACAGGTGGGGCTTGGGATTTACTGACCAATCATATATCAGATAATTTCTGGGTTCAGAGCCCCGCCCTTTCTCATGACGTCACCCGGGTAGCTGAGAGTAGCAACCCTACCTTATGTTGTGCTATTTGGTTCCTCTTCCGACAACCGTGGCCTTGTTTGACCTCGCTGGCTTATGTGAAATGACGACGGCTTTATCCTGCTAAAACGCGACTCTGAGCGGAAGACGGTCCAAACAGGTGAACATAAAGATAGGGTTGCTGCGTTGAAGTACCCGGCTGACGTCATCAGATAGGTGGGGCCTGGGTATAACCAATCATTGGACAGATATTTTGTGGATTACAGAGCTCCGCCCTTATTACGTAACACGTGAGCTCAAAGAAGCAACTCTACCTTTTATGATGTGCTGTTTGGTTCCTCTTCCGCTCACGGTGGCCTTTCTTGGCCTCGCTGGCTCATTCATGTGAACGTTGACTCTAATAAGCTCGGTCAACTGCTGAAATGCGACTCTGGGCGGAAGACGGTCCAAACAGAACATAATAAGGGCTGCTGCTTTGAAGTACCCGGCTGACTTCATCTGATAGGCTGGGCCTGGGCATGACCAACCAAATCTTTGGGCTGATATTTTGTGGGTTCAGAGCCCCGCCCTTCTCGTGACGTCACCCAGTAGCTCAGGGCAGCAAATCCACCTCATGTTGTGCTATTTAGTTCCCCTTCCACTCACGGAGGTCTTTGTTATCCTTGCTTGCAACCCCCCTGCCTTGTGTTGTGCTATTTGGTTCCTCTTCCGCTCATGTATGCCTTTCTTAGCCTCGATTGCTCATCTGAATGACGACACTATATGGTAAAAAAATAAGGGCACTCTGAGGGGAAGACAGTCCAAATAGGAGAACATAAGGTAGGGTTGCTGCTTTGAAGTACCCGGATGACGTCACTTGATACGTGGGGCTTGGGATGGACCGACCAATCATTGATCAGATAATTTGTAGAGCCAGAGCCCCGACCTTCTCATGACGTCACCTGAGTAGCTCAGAGTAGCAACCCTACCTTATGTTGTGCTGTTTAGTTTCTTTTCCGCTGACGCTGGCCTTTCTTGGCCTCGCTGGCTCATTCATGTAAATGTCGACTTCTTTAATAAGCTCGGTCAACTGCTGAAATGCGACTCTGGGCTTCCTGCTTCCTTTGGGCCTCCTGCTTCCTCTTCCGATCACGGTGGTCTTCTTTGGCCTCGCTGGATTATGTGAAATGACGGCGGCTTTATCCTGCTGAAATGCGACTCTGAGCGGAAGACGGTCCAAACAGGTGAACATAAAGATAGGGTTGCTGCGTTGAAGTACCCGGCTGACGTCATCTGATAGGTGGGGCCTGAGTATAACCAATAAATGGACAGATATTTTGTGGATTACAGAGCTCCGCCCTTATGACGTCACCCGGGAGCTCAGAGTAGCAACCCTACCTTATGTTGTGCTGTTTGGTTTCTCTTCCGGTCACGGTAGCCTTCTTTGGCCTCGCTGGCTTATGTGAAATGACGGCGGCTTTATCCTGCTGAAATGCGACTCTGTGCGGAAGACGGTCCAAACAGGAAAGCATAAGATAGGGGTTGCTGCGTTAAAGTACCCGGCTGACGTCATCTGGTAGGCGGGGCCGGGAGCTCATAGTAGCAACCCTACCTTATGATGGCCTGTTGGGTTTCTCTTCCGCTCACGTCGCCTATGTTAACCTCGCAGGCTCATTCATGTCGATGTTGACTCCTTTACTAAGCACGATCAACTGCTGAAACCAACTCTGAGCGAAAGACGGTCCAAACAGGAGAACATCAGATAGGGATGCTGCTTTGAAGAACCCGATGACGTCATCTGTTAGGCAGGGCCTGGGCATAACCGACCAAATCTTTGGGCAAATATTTTATGGGTTCAGAGCCCGTACTTTCTCATGACGTCACCCGATTGCTGAGCGCAGTAACCCTTACCTTATGTTGTGCTATTTGCTTACTCTTCCATCCCCGTAGGTCTTTCTTAGGCCTCGCTGGCTCATTTGAAAGGCGACACTTTATAGTAAAAAAAGGGCACTCTGAGCGGAAGACGGTCCAAACTGGAGTACATAAGATAGGGTTGCTGTGTTGAAGTAACCGGCTGACGTTATCTGATAGGTGGAGCCTGAGCATAACCAGTCATTGGACAGATAGTTTGTGGATTACAGAGCTCCGCCCTCCTCATGACGTCACCCGGGAGCTCAGAGTAGCAACCCTACCTTATGATGGGCTTTTTAGTTTCTCTTCCGCTCACGTCGCCTTGATTGGCCTCGCTGGCTCATTAATGTGAATGTTGACTCTTTAATAAGCTCGGTCAACTGCTGAAATGCGACTTTGGGCGGAAGACGGTCAAACAGAACATAAGGCAGGGCTCCTGCGTTAAAGTAGCCGGCTGACGTCGTCTGATAGGAGAGGCTTGGACATGACCAATCATTGGTCAGATGGTTTATAGGTACAAAAACCCGCCTTTCTCATGACGTCACTCGCGCAACTCAGAGTAGCAACCCTACCTTATGCTGTGCTGTTTGGTTCCTCTTCCGCTCAAGGAGGCATTTCTTGGCGTCGCTAGCCCATGCGAAATGACAATTCTTTATGATAAAGGAAACAAAAACACGTTCAACTAACTGGTGAAACCCAACTCTGAGCGGAAGACGGTCCAAACAGGAGAACATAAGATAGGGTTGCTGCTTTGAAGTACCCGGCTGACGTCATCTGAGAGGCTGGGCCTGGGCATGACCGACCAAATCTTTGGGCAGATATTTTGTGGGTTCAGAGCCTCGCCCTTCTCATGACATCACCCGGGAGCTCAGAGTAGCAACCCTACCTTATGTTGTGCTGTTTGGTTTCTCTTCCGCTCACGGTGGCCTTTCTTGAATTCGTTGGCTCATTCATGTGAATGTCGACTCTTTATATAGCTTGGTCAACTGCTGAAATGCGACTCTGGGCGGAAGACGGTCCAGCAGAACATAAGGTAGGGGTTGGTGTGTTGAAATGCCCGGATGACATCATCTGACAGGTGGGGCTTGGAACTTACCAACCAATTATTGATCAGATGATTTGTGTGTTTAGAGTCCCGCCCTTCTCATGACATCACCCGGGAGCTCAGAGTAGCAACACTACCTTATGATGTCCTGTTACGTTTCTCTTCCGTTCACGTCGACTTTCTTGACCTCGCTGGCTCATTCATATAAGTGTTGAGTCTTTAATAAGCTCGGCCAACTGCTGAAATACGAATCTTGGTGGAAAACGGTCCATACAGGAGAACATAAGGTAGGGTTGGTGTGTTGAAGTACCTGGATGACGTCATCTGATAGTTGGGGCTTGGAACTTACCAACCAATCATTGATCAGATAATTTGTGGGTTCAGAGCCCCGCCCTTCTCATGACGTCACCCGGGAGCTCAGAGTAGCAACCCTACCTTATGTTGTGCTGTTTTGTTTCTCTTCCGCTCACGTCGCCTTTCTTAACCTGGCTGCGTCATTCATTTGAATGTTGACTCTTTAATAAGCTCGGTAAACTGCTGAAATGCGACTCTGGGCGGAAGACGGTCCAAACAAGAGAACATAAGGTAGGGTTGATGTGTTGAAGTAGCCGACTGACGTCGTCTGATAGGTGGGGCTTGGACTTGACCAATCATTGGTCAGATGGTTTATAGGTACAAAATCCCGCCCTTCTCCTGATCTCACTCTGGCAACTCAGAGTAGTAACCCTACACTTAGTTCCTCTTCCGATCAAGGAGGCCTTTCTTGGCCTTACTGGCTCATGGGAAATGATAATTCTTGATGGTAAAAAAAAAAAAAAACGAAAAAACAAGATAAACTGGTGAAATCCAACTCTGAGCGGAAGACGGTCCAAACAGTAGAACATAAGATAGGGTTGCTGCTATGAAGTACCCGGCTGACGTCACCTGATAGGCGGTGCCTGGGCATGACCGACCAAATCGTTGGGCAGGTATTTTGTGGGTTCAGAGCCCTGCCCTTCTCATGACGTCACCCGGTAGCTTAGCCTTTCTTCGCCTCGCTGGCTCATTTGAAAGACGACACTTTATGGTAAAAAAAGGGCACTCTGAGCGGAAGACGGTCCAAACAGAAGATAAATTAGGGTTGCTTCGTTGAAGTACCCGATGACGTCACATGATTGGTGGCGCTTGTGGCATGACCAACCAATCATTGATCAGATATTTTGTTTATACAAAACCCCGCCCTTCTCATGATGTCCTCCGGGTAACTCAGAGAAGAAAACCTACTTATGTTGTGCTCTTTGATTCCCCTTCCGCTCACGGAGGCCTTTCTTGGCCTCGCTGGCGAGAAAACTCCTTATGGTAATAATAATAAAAAAAAAGGCTCGGCCAGTTGCTGAAATGCGACTCTGAGCAGAAGACGGTCCAAACAGATCATAAGATAAGGTTGGTTTGTTGAAGTATACAGATTACGTCATCTGATAGGTGGGGCTTGGGATTGACCAACCAATCCTTGATCAGATAATTTGTGGGTTCAGAGCCCCGCCCTTCTCATGACATCACCCGCGAGCTCAACGAAATAACCCTATCTTATGATGTGATGTTTGGTTTCTCTTCCGCTCATGGTGGCCTTGTTTGACCTCGCTGTCTTATGTGAAATAACGAAGGCTTTATCCTGCTTAAATGCGACTGTGAGCGGAAGACGGTCCAAAGAGGAAAACATAAGATAGGGTTGCTGCGTTGAACTACCCGGCTGACGTCCTCTGATAGGCGGGGCCTCGCTGGCTTGAAGACTCCTTATGTTAATAATATTAAAAAAAAAAGCTCGGAAACTGCTGAAATGCGACTCTGAGCAGAAGACAGTCCAAAAAGAACGTAATATAGGGTTGGTTTGTTGAAGTACACGGATGACGTCATCTGATAAGTGGGGCTTGGAACTTACCGGCCAATCATTGATCAGATAATTTCTGGGTTCAGAGCCCCGCCCTTTCTCATGACGTCACCCGGGTAGCTGAGAGTAGCAACCCTACCTTATGTTGTGCTGTTTGGTTCCTCTTCCGATCACGGTGGCCTTGTTTTGCCTCGCTGGCTTATGTGAAATGACGACGGCTTTATCCTGCTGAAATGCGATTATGAGCGGAAGACGGTCCAAACAGGTGAACATAGAGATAGGGTTCCTGCGTTGAAGTACCCGGCTGACGTCATCTGATAGGTGGGACCTGGGTACAACCAATCATTGGACAGATATTTTGTGGATTACAGAGCTCCGCCTTCATGACGTCACCCTGGAGCTCAGAGAAGCAACTTAGCCTTTTATGTTGTGCTGTTTGATTCCTCTTCCGCTCACGGAGGCCTTTCTTGGCCTCGCTGCCTAGAAGACTCCTTATGGTAATGATAATAAAAAAAAGCTCGGGCAACTGCTGAAATGCGACTCTGAGCAGAAGACGGTCGAAACAGAACATGAGATAGGGTTGGTTTGTTGAAGTACCCAGATGAGGTCATCTGATAGGTGAGGCTTGGGACTTACCGACCAATCATTGATTAGATAATTTGTGGGTTCAGAGCCCCGCCCTTCTCATGACCTCACTCGGGTAGCTCAGATTAGCAACTCTACGTTATGATGTCCTGTTTCGTTTCTCTTCTGCTCACGTCGCCTTTCTTTGCCTCGCTGGCTCATTCATGTAAATGTTGACTCTTTAATAAGCTCGGTCAACTGCTGAAATGCAACTCTGGGCGGAAGACGGTCCAAACAGAACATAAGGTAGGGTTGCTGCTTTGAAGTACCCAGCTGACGTCATCTGATAGGTAGGGTTTGGGATTAATCGACCAATCATTGATTAGATAATTTGTGGGTTCAGAGCCTCGCCCTTCTCATGACATCACCCGGGTGCTCAGAGAAGCAACCCTACCTTATGATGTGCTGTTTGGTTTCTCTTCCCCTCACGGTGGCCTTTCTTGACTTCGTTGGCTCATTCATGCAAATGTTGACTCTTTGATAAGCTCGGTCAACTGCTGAAATGCGACTCTGGGTGAAGACGGTCCAACATAACATGAGGTGGGGTTGGTGTGTTGAAGTACTCGGATGACGTCAACTGATAGGTGGGGCTTGGAATTTACCGACCAATCATTGATCAGATGATTTATGGGTTCAGAGTCCCGCCCTTCTCATGACGTCACCCAGGAGCTCAGAGTAGCAACCCTACCTTATGATGTCCTGTTTCGTTTATCTTCCGCTCACGTCGCCTTTCTTAGCCTCGCTGGGTCATTCATTTGACTGCTGACTTTTTAAGAAGCTCGGTCAACTGCTGAAATGCGATTCTGGGTGGAAGACGGTTCAAACAGAACATAAGGTAGGGCTGGTGTGTTGAAGTAGCCGGATGACGTCATCTGATAGGTGGGGCTTGGAACTTACCGACCAATCATTGATCAGATAATCTATGGGTTCAGGGCCCCGCCCTTCTCATGACGTGACCGGGTAGCTCAACCTTTCTTAGCCTCGCTGGCTATTTGAATGACGACACTTTATGGTAAAAAAGAAAGGGCACTCAGCGGAAGACGGTACAAACACAACATAAGGTAGGTTTGCTGCGTTGACGTACCCGGATGACGTCATATGATAGGTGGCGCTTGGTCATGGCCGACCAATCATTGATCAGGTAGTTTGTATATGCAAAACCCCGCCCTTCTCATGATATCATCCGGATAAGTCAGTGAAGCAACCCTACCTTATGTTGTGTTCTTTGATTCCTCTTCCGCTCACGGAGGCCTTTCTTGGCCTCGCTGGCTTGAAGACTCCTTATGGTAATAATAATAAAAAAAAGCTCGGAAACTGCTGAAATGCGACTCTGAGCAGAAGACGGTCCAAACAGAACATAAGATAGGGTTGGTTTGTTGAAGTACACGTATGACGTCATCTTATAGGTGGGGCTTGGGACTTACCGACCAGTCATTGATAGGCGGGGCCTAGGTATAACAAATCATTGGACAGATACTTTGTGGGTTACAGAGGTCCGACCTCATGACGTCACCCGGAAGCTCAGAGTAGCAACCCTATCTTATGATGTCCTGTTTGGTTTCTCTTCCGCTCACGTTGCCTTTCTTGGCCTCGCTGGCTCATTCATGTGAATGTTGACTCTTTAGATAAGCTCGGTCAACTGCTAAAATGCGACTCTGGGTGGAAGACGGTCCAACAAAACATGAGGTAGGGTTGGTGTGTTGAAGTACCTGGATGACGTCATCTGACAGGTGGGGCTCAGAACTTACCGACCAATCATTGATCAGATAATTTGCAGGTTCAGAGCCCCGCCCTTCTCAAGATGACATCCGGGTAGCTCAGAGTAGCAACCATACCTTATGTTGTGCTCTTTCATTCCTCTTCTGCTCACGGTGGCCTTATTTAACCTCGCTGGATTATGTGAAACGACGACGCCCTTATTCTGCTGAACTGCGACTCTGAGCGGAAGACGGTCCAAACAGGAAAATATAAGATAGTGTTGCTGCGTTGAAGTACTCGGATGATGTCATCTGATAGGCGGGGACTGAGCATAACTGAGCAGTCATTGGAATGATAGGTTGTGGATTACAGAGCTCCGCTCTTCTCATGACGTCAACCGGGAGCTCAGAGTAGCAACCCTACCTTATGATGTGCTGTTTGGTTTGTCTTCCGCTCACGTCGCCTTTCTTGGCTTCGCTCGGTCAACTGCTGAAATGCGACTCCAAGCGGAAGACGGTCCAAACAGAACATGAGGTAGGGTTGCTGTGTTGAAGTAGCAGGCTAAAGTCATCTTATGGGGGGGGGGGGGCTGGGCTGGGCATAACCAGTCATTGGACAGATAATTTGTGAATTACAGAGATTCGCCCTCCTCATGACGTCACCCGGTAGCTCAGAGTAGCAACCCTACCTTATGATGTCCTGTTTGGTTTCTCTTCCACTCACGGTGGCCTTTCTAGGCTTCGTTGCCTCATTCATGTGAATGTCGACTCTTTGATAAGCTCGGTCAACTGCTGAAATGCGACTCTGGGCAGAAGATGGTCCAAACAGAACATAAGAAGTGTTGCTGCTTTGAAGTACCCGGCTGACGTCATCTGATAGGCGGGGCCTGGGCATGACTGACCAAATCTTTGGGCAGAAATTTTGTGAGTTCACAGCCCCGCCCTTCTCATGACGTCACCCGGTAGCTCAGAGCAGCACCCCCCTACCTTGTGTTGTGCTATTTGGTTCCTCTTCCGCTCATGGAGGCCTTTCTTACCCTCGCTGGCTCATTTGAATGACGACACTTTATGGTAAGAAAATAAGGGCATTCTGAGCGGAAGACGGTCCAAATAGCATAACCATAACGTATGGTTGCTCGCTTGAAATACCCGGATGACGTCATATGATAGGTGGGGCTTGGGATTGACCGACCAATCATTGATCAGATAATTTGTAGGGACAGAGCCCCGACCTTCTCATGACGTCACCCGGTTGGCTCAGAGAAGCAACCCTACCTTATGTTGTGCTGTTTGGTTCCTCTTCCGATCGCGGTGGTCTTGTTTGGCCTCGCTGGATTCTGTGAAATGACGACGGGTTCATCCTGCTCAAATGCGACTTTGAGCGGAAGATGGTCCAAACAGAACATAAAGATGCGTTGAAATACCCGGCTGACGTCGTCTGATAAGTGGGGCCTGGGCATAACCAATCATTGGACAGATATTTTGTGGATTACAGAGCTCCTCCGTCATGACGTCACCCGGGAGCTCAGATTAGCAACTCTGCATTATTATGTGGTGTTTGGTTCCTCTTCCGCTCAGGGAGGCCTTGATTGGCCTCGCTGCCTCATTCATGTGAATTTTGACTCTTTAATATGTTCGATCAACTGCTTAAATGCGACTCTGGGCGGAAGACGGCCCATATAGAACATAAGGGAGGCTTGCTGAGTTGAAGCAGCCGGCTGACGTCATCTGATAGGTGGATCTTGGGCATAACCAGTCATTGGACAGATAGTTTGTGGATTACAGAGATTCGCTCTTCTCATGATGTCAACTGGGAGCTCAGAGTATCAACCCTACCTTATGATGTCCTGTTTGGTTTCTCTTCCACTCACGGTGGCTTTTCTTGGCTTCGTTGGCTCATTTAATAAGCTCGGTCAACTGCTGAAATGCGATTCTGGGTGGAAGACTGTCCAAACAGGAGAACATAAGATAGGATTGCTGCTTTGAAGTACCCGGTTGACGTCATCTGATAGGTGGGGCTTGGAACTTACCGAACAATCATTGATCAGATAATTTGTGTGTTCAGAGCACCGCCCTTCTTATGACATCACCCGGGGGCTCAGAGTAGCAACCCTACTTTATGATGTGCTGTTTTGTTTCTCTTCCGCTCAAGTCGCCTTTCTTGGCCTCGCTGGCTCATTCATGTGAATGTCGACTCTTTGATAAGCTCGGTCAACTGCTTGAATGCGACTCTGGGAGGAAGACGGTCCAAATAGAACATAAGAAGGGTTGCTGCTTTGAAGTTCTTACCCTCGCTGAATAAAGACACTTTATGTCAAGAAAATAAGGGCATTCTGAGCGGAAGACGGTCCAAAGAGAACTTAAGGTAGGGTTGCTGCGTTGAAGTACCCGGATGACGTCATATGATGGGTGGGGCTTCGGATTGACCGACCAATCATTTGATCAGATAATTTGTAGGGACAGAGCCCGACATTCTCATGACGTTACCAGGTTATCTCAGAGTAGCAACCCAACCTTATGTTTTGCTGTTTGGTTCCTCTTCCGATCACGGTGGTCTTGTTTGGCCTCCCTGGAATATGTGAAATAACGACGGCTTTAATCCTGATGAATTGCGACTCTGAGCGGAAGACGGTCCAAAAAAGACAACATAAGATAGGGTTGCTGCGTTTAAATACCTGGCTGACGTCATCTGATAGGTGGGGCCTGGGTATATCCAATCATTGGACAGATATTTTGCGGATTACAGAGCTCCGCCATCATGACGTCACCCGGGAGCTCAGATTAGCAACTCTACCTTATGAGGTGCTGTTTGGTTCCTCTTCCGCTCACGGAGACCTTGTTTGACTTCGCTGGCTCATTCATGTGAATGTTGACTCTTTAATAAGCTTGTTCAACTGCTGAAATGCGACTCTGGGCGGAACTCGGTCCAAACAGAACATAAGGTAGTCTTGCTGCATTGAAGAAGCCGGCTGACGTCATCTGATAGGTGGGGATTGGGATTGACCGACCAATCATTGATCAGATAATTTGTGGGTTCAGAGCCCCGCCCTTCTCATGACGTCACTTAGGTAGCTCAGAGTAGCAACCCTAGATTGTCTTCATAGAATCCCAATTAGTGATTGGGACGTGCAGGAAGATGTAACTACTTATCTAAGAGTGCGCTTCTCTTTTGTGTGAATTCTACACAACAGGGGTGGTTGTCGGTAAGCGACCAAACTACCTATGGATAGTGAAAGAAGTATTTAGTTGAATGAAGGCGGTATGGACACAATAAGAGGAAGATGTGATGAGACTGCTGATAGCATAGGTAGAAGTAAGTTGAGAGGTGGCAGTAAGATGATGGTTCGATACCAGTACCTTACCGACCGAAACACAGTGACCTCCCAGCACCGCTCAACCTTCCAGTGCGGCCTGTCAGACGGGAGCAATGGGCAACCCCGCCAAGGCGTCCACCGCCCGCCCGACAACCCGACCTCAGGAACTGGTACCTGCCTGGGAGCCACGGGAGAACAGCCTAATCCCGCACACCCTAAGCCAACAAAGGGGAGATGACCCTCAACCTGCCCGGTGGCCGACACCAGATGGACAAGGTAGGCCCGATTGCTACCCTGTGTTCTTGGACCACATCTGTAAAGGGAATGGGTCCAGGTTAGGGCTTTGACACGGCACATCTCAAGGTCCTGGCACCATGCACCACGCCAATTTACTGTGGCAGATGTTATGTGCACGGTGACCTTTCCGGTAAGATCCCGTACGCCCTGTAGGACTTCCGGGGTGCCGTAGTAGCTGCACTTATGCTGGTGTGCAGCCGAAAGCGCGAAGTGGTTTCCAGAGACCTGTGTATCTATTACCCAGGCCTCTGTACCTTTGGAAGCCACGATGTCCGGCTTCCTAAAGGACCCCACAACTGGAATGCGTGGCTCGCAGAACACCTCAAAACCCCTCTGCCTCAATCGTCCGGCCAAATAGGCACTGATGTTATCGAGCCGTTTAACCCGCCCCCCATGAGTACGAGGGCACATCTGCGCGATGTGCCCAAGTGTCCTAGGTTTGTGACAAGTGTCACAGAGGCTGTTGATCTCGGGCCGGCCTCTGGACGCCCTGGCTGGGGTAGGTTGCGCGCCAATCCTGACTTGGACGGCCTTCACATAGTCAGAACCGGACAGGAATCGGTTCCCGCTATTAACCCATCTGCTAACCTGAGGCACGGCAGCAGATGGAGCGAGACCCGCTCCGTCAACGGTAATGACGAGATTGACCCTCCATGCGTGCAGGCGTTCGGGTTTATTACCCGCCTGCCGACCAGCAATGCATGCGGGTCCGGACCAGTGCTGCAGCTTGCTCAACTCTTCAGGCTCCCGGACAGCCGCATGAATCACCGGGTCGGTCGAGGTGAGTAATTTCTCGAACTGTGCCTGTTTATTTAATCGGACGGTCGAGACAAATTCTGGTATACCCAGCCCACCATTTCCAGCTGCCGAGTGGAAGTATGCGCACGGCACGTCATGGGCTAGGCGTAGCCAGCGGCTAAGCGCCACCCGCACTTGCCTGTCCATGTGTGCTAGCTGCGTCTTATACACCTCACCCAGAACCAGTCGATGCGTGAGCTTGGGCACCAGATGTCCCACGAGCATCGAAATCCGTTGTTTAGGTTTTAGAGGGGCTCTGGTGATATTAAGGAGTCCCTCTTTTAGCAGGGCACCGTAGGACTTTCGCCGCCCCTCAGCTCCGACAAGGACGCCAAGGTACTTGTACTCGTCCTCAGCGCTCATGGAGCCGACAGCACTGCCCAAGACTTGGAAGGTCCTATTTTTATTGACGTACCAAGTCTTGCGTTTGCCGTCAACCTCCATGCTGAGGGTACGACTCTTTCCCGGATTTACGTGAAGCCCACCCCCCGCGAGGGTCTCAGCCATCACGTTCATTGCCTGCTGGAGGCCAGTGGGCGTCTGCGCCACCAGAACCAAATCATCGGCAAACGCCAATTCTGCCACCCTTTGGTCATCCAACTTAACCCCTACACCAGTCTCACCTTTGCGATTCCCTCGTCAGTCACAAGGTTGAAGAGAATTGGCGATAAGGGGTCACACTGTTTGACCCCACGAGTCATATATACCTTCTCCGACATCTCGCCGCTGCCTTCGATATGAGTGAAGGCTCGGTCATACGTCGACATGACATATGCCCTGACGGGGGCTGGAATGCCCTTCCGCGACATGGCCCGCTCGATAGTGCTATGATTAACACTATCGAATGCTTTGGCCATGTCGAGGAATGCCAGGTGCACACCGTGGACGTGTGGCCGTGCACGACCGACGATCGCATCCAAGATCGTGAGGTTCTCAAGGTATCCGTCTATTGGGACGAATGCCTTTTGAGCCTCATCGATCTGGACGAGGCTCGAGATGCGGCTGCTCAAGATCTTATGGAGCAGGCGGACTATGGCGCAAGAGATGGTGATTGGCTTATAGTCTTTGGATTCTGTTGGATTGGGTACCTTGAGTATCAGCACTGTACAGTTAGCCTTCAGTGGCTGTGGTAGAGTGGACGTAGCCAACCACAGGTTGAACATTTTGGCCAGGATCCTCGGAGGAAAGGACTTCAGTAGGTCTCGTCGACATCCCGTCAGGACCAGGGGCAGATGTTCGAGTGGCTCTGAGGTGGTGTGCTGCCTCTCCTACGGTGACAACTTCTGCTAGTTGTCCACATTCTCGGTCGCAATCGGTAATGGCCCGTGTGTCCGGCCCAGACGGCCGAGAGGAGAGAGCTCCCCAAAAGGGATTGAGGCGTTCCGGCCCAACCGAGGTTGGCGGTACCTCCCAGTCACCTTTAAGGTCCAGTCCAGCGGCCAAAGACCTATTCTCTCGATAGAGTCTCTGTACCTTCCGGTATTGCTCTCTTCTAAGCCGGTTTCCACGCAAAGGAACCTCCTCCGCTTGGCGTACGTGGCCAGAATTCGCTGACTGCCTCAAACCACCTCCACCAAGATTCTAACGGTCTTCGGGTGAGCAACAGGAGCTTGTCACATATGTGGCGTGCTCTGATTGCGGCAAGCTGTCACCCTGACGCAAATGGTCGAGGGCTGCATTTAGGATGTCCTCGCCCCACGATGTACTTTTGGGGCCATGTCCTAAAGTGTTGAGATACGTGACAGTCTCCGCCACAAAGGAAGCAATTGTTTGGGATTGGGGGACCCGCGGGACGACTGTTGTGCTGTTTGCTTCCTCTTCAGCTCACGGTGGCCTTGTTTGACCTCGATGGATTATGTGAAATGACGAAGCCCTTATCATCCTGAATTGCAACTATGAGAGGAAGACGGTCCAAACAGGAAAACATAAGATAGTGTTGCTGCGTTGAAGTACCTAGCTGACGTCATTTGATAGGCGGGGACTGAGCATTAACCGGTCATTGGAATGATAGTTTGTGAATTTCAGAGCTCCGCTCTTCAAAAGACGTCACGCAGGAGCTCAGAGTAGCAACCCTACCTTATGATGTTCTTTATGGTTTCTCTTCCGCTCACGTAGATTTCTTGGCCTCGCTCGCTCAGTCATGTGATTGTTGACTCTTTAATAAGCTCGGTCAACTGATGAAATGTGACTCTGGGCGGAAGACGATCCAAACAGGAAAACATAAAACGGGTTGCTACTTTGAAGTACCCGGCTGACGTCATCTGATAGGCGGGGCCTGGGCATGACCAACCAAATCTTTGGGCAGAAATTTTGTGGGTTCAGAGCCCTGCCCTTCTCATGACGTCACCCGGTAGCTCATAGCAGCAAATCCCCCACCTTATGTTGTGCTATTTGGTTCTTCTTCCGCTCATGAAGGCCTTTCTTACCTTCGCTTGAATGACGACGCTTTATGGTGAGAAAATAAAGGCATTCTGAGCGGAAGACGGTCTAAACAGAACATAATGTAGGGTTACTGCGTTGAAGTACCCGTATGACTTCATATGATAGGTCGGACTTGGGATTGACCGACCAATCATTGATCAGATAATTTGTAGGGACAGAGCCTCGACCTTCTCATGACGTCACCCGGTTAGCTCAGAGTAGCAATCCTACCTTATGTTGTGCTGTTTGGTTCCTCTTCCGATCACGGTGGTCTTGCTTGGCCTCGCTGAATATGTGAAATGGCGACGGCTTTATCCTGCTGAAATGCGACTCTGAGCGGAATACACTCCAAACAGGAGAACATAAGATAGGGTTCCTGCGGTGAATTACCCGGCTGACGTCATCTGATAGGTGGGGCCAGGGTATAACCAATCATTGGACAGATATTTTGTGGATTAAAGAGCTCCGCCCTCATGACGTCACCTGGGAGCTCAGATTAGCAACTCTACCTTATGATGTGCTGTTTGGTTCCTCTTCTGCTCACGGAGGCCTTGTTTGGCCTCGCTGGATCATTCATGTGAATGTTGACTCTTTGATAAGCTTGGTCAAGTGCTGAAATGCGACTCTGGGCGGAAGACGGTCCAAACAGGAAAACATAAGATAGGGTTGCTGGGTTGAAGTACCCAGCTGACGTCATCTGATAGGCGGGGACTGAGCATAACCAGTCATTGAAACGATAGTTTGTGGATTACAGAGCTCCGCTCTTCTCATTACGTCACCCGGGAGCTCAGTGTAGCAACCCTACCATATGATGTGCTGTTTGGTGTCTATTCCGCTCGCGTCGCCTTTCTTGGCTTTGTTTGCTTATTCATGTGAATGGAAACTCTTTGATAAGCTCAGTCAACTGCTTAAATGCGACACTGGGAGGAAGACGGTCCAAACAGAACATAAGAAGTGTTGCTGCATTGAAGTACCCGGCTGACGTCATCTGACAGGCGGGGCCTGGGATGACCGACCAAATCTTTGGGAAGATATTTTGTGGGTTCAGAGCCCCGCCCTTCTCATGACGTCACCCGGTAGCTCAGAGAAGCAACCCCCCTACCTTGTGTTGTGCTATTTGGTTCCTCTTCCGCTCATGGAGGCCTTTCTTAGCCTCGTTGGCTCATTTGAATGACGACACTTTATGGTAAGAAAAGAAGGGCACTCTGAGTGGAAGACGGTCCAAACAGAACATAAGATAGGGTTGCTGTGTTGAAGTACCCGGATGGCGTCATCTGATAGGTGGGTCCTGGGCATAACCAGTCATTGGACAGATAGTTTGTGGATTACAGAGATTCGCCCTCATCATGACGTCACCCGGGAGCTCAGAGAAGCAACCCTACCTTATGATGTGCTGTTTGGTTTCTCTTCCGCTCACGGTGGTCTTTCTAGGCTTCGTTGACTCATTCATGTGAATGTCGACTCTTTAATAATAAGCTCTGTGAACTACTGAAATGCGACTCTGGGCGGAAGACGGTCCAAACAGAACATAAGAAGGGTTGCTGCTTTGATATACCCGGGTGACGTCATCTGATAGGTTGTGCCTGGAACTTGCCGAACAATCAATCATTAATCAGATAATTTGTAGTTTCAGAGCCCTGCCCTTCTCATGACGTCACCCGGTAGCTCAGAGAAGCAACCCCCCTACCTTGTGTTGTGCTATTTGGTTTCTCTTACGCTCATGGAGGCCTTTCTTAGCCTCGCTGGCTCATTTGAATGACGACAATTCATGGTAAGAAAATAATGGCACTCTGAGCGGAAGACGGTCCAAACAGAACATAAGGTAGGGTTGCTGCGTTGAATTACGCGGATGACGTCATATGATAGGTGGGGCTTGGGAATGACCGACCAATCATTGATCAGATAATTTGTAGGGACAGAGCCCCGACCTTCTCATGATGTCACCCGGTTAGCTCAGAGAAATAACCCTACCTTACGCTGTGCTGTTTGGTTCGTCTTCCTATCATGGTGGTCTTGTTTGACTTCGCTGGATTATGTAAAATGACGACGGCTTTATCCTGCTGAAATGCGACTCTGAGCGGAAGACGGTCCAAACAGGAGAACATAAGATAGGGTTGCTGCTATGAAGTACCCGGATAAAGTCATCTGATAGGTGGGGCTTGGAACTTACCGGACAATCATCATTGATCAGATTATTTGTGGGTTCAGAGCCCCGCCCTTCTCATGACATCGCCCGGGAGCTCAGAGAAGCAACCCTACCTTATGATGTGCTGTTTGATTTCTCTTCCGATCACGTCGCCTTTCTTGGCCTCGCTGGCTCATTCATGTGAATGTTCTTGACTCTTTAATAAGCTCGGTCAAATGCTTAAATGCGACTCTGGGCGGAAGACGGCCCAAACAGGAGAACATAAGGTAGGGTTGCTGCGTTGAAGTTCCCGGATGACGTCGTCTGATAGGTGGGGCTTGGACATGACCAATCATTGGTCAGATAGTTTATAGGTACAAAATCCCGCCCTTCTCATGATGTCGCTGGGACAACTCAGAGTAGCAACCCTAGCTTACTTACGTTGTGTTGTTTAGTTCCTCTTCCGCTTGGCTGACGTCATCTGATAGGTGGGGACTGGGATTGATCAGATAATATGTGGGTTCGGAGCCGCGCCCTTCTTATGACGTCACCCGGGTAGCTCAGCGTAGCAACCCTACCTTATTTTGTGCAGTTTGCTTCTTCTTCCGCTCACGGTGGCCTTGTTTGACCTGGCTGGCTCATGTGAGAAGACGACAGCTTTATCCTGCTGAAATGCGACTCTGAGCGGAAGACGGTCCAAAAAGGAAAACATAAGATAGCGATGCTGTGTTGAAGTACCAAGGTGACGTCATCTTACAATTCGGGCCTGGACATAACCAGTCATTGGTCAGATAGTTTGTGGTTTACACAGCTCTGCCGTACACACGACGTCACCCGGGAGCTCAGAGAAACAACCCTACCTTATGATGTGCTGTTTGGTTTCTCTTCCGCTCACGGTGGCCTTTCTTGGCCTCGTAGGCTCATTCATGTGAATATCGACTCATTAAAAAGCTCGGTCAACTCCTGAAATACGACTCTGGGCGGAAGACGGTCCAAACAGAACATAAGTTAGGGTTGGTGTGTTGAAGTACCCGTATGACGTCATCGCATAGGTGGGGCTTGGAAATTGCCGACAAATCATTGATCAGATAAATTGTGGGTTCAGAGCCCCACCCTTCTCATGACGTCACCCGGGTAGCTCAGAGTAGCAACCTACCTTATGTTTTGCTGTTTGCTTCCTCTTCCGCTCACAGTGGCCCTGTTTCGCCACGCTGGCTTATGTGAAATGACGACGCCCTTATCCTGCTGAATTGCGACTCTGACCGGAAGACGGTCCAAACAGGAGAAATTATGATAGGGTTGCTGCGTTGAAGTACCGGCTGACGTCAACTGATAGGTTCGGCATGAGCATAACCAGTCATTGGACAGATAGTTTGTGGATTACAGAGCTCCGACCTTCTCATCACGTCACCCGGGAGCTCAGAGTAGCAACCCTACCTTATGTTGTGCTGTTTGGTTCCTCTTCCGCTCACGGGGGCCTTTCTTGGCCTCGCTGGCTCATGCGAAATGACAATTCTTTATGATTAAAGAAAACAAAAACACGGTCAACTGCTGAAACCTAACTCTGAGCGGAAGACGGTCCAAACAGGAGAACATAAGATAGGGTTGCTGCTTTGAAGTACCCGGTGACTTCATCTGATAGGCGGGGCCTGGGCATGACAGACCAAATCTTTGGGCAGATATTTTGCGGGTTCAGAGCCCCGCCCTTCTCATGACGTCACCAGGTAGCTCAGCGCTGCAATCCTACCTTATGTTGTGCTATTTGGTTTCTCTTCCACTCACGGAGGTCTTTCTTAATTTTGCTGGCTTATTTGAATGACGACATTTATGGTAAAAAATGCACTCTCAGCGGAAGGACGGTCTAAACAGGAGAACATAAGGTAGTGTCGCTGCGTTGAAGTAGCCAGCTGACGTCATCTGATAGCTGGGGTTTGGGATTAGCCAACCAATCATTGATTAGATAATTTGTGGGTTCAGAGCCCCGCCCTTCTCATGACATCACTCGGGAGCTCAGAGAAGCAACCCTACCTTATGTTGTGCTGTTTGGTTTCTCTTCCTCTCACGGTGGCCTTTCTTGACTTCGTTGGCTCATTCATGTGAATGTTGACTCTTAAATAAACTCGGTCAACTGCTGAAATGCGACTCTCGGCGGAAGACGGTCCAAACAGGAGAACATAAGGTAGGGTTGCTGCGTTGAAGTAGCCGGTGACGTCGTCTGATAGGTAGCGCTTGGACATGGCCAATCATTGGTCAGATGGTTTATAGGTACAAAATCCCGTCCTTCTCATGACGTCATTGGGGCAACTCAGAGTAGCAAACCTACCTTAATGTTGTGCTGTTTGGTTTCTCTTCCGCTCACGGTGGCCTTTCCTGGCCTCACTGGCTCATTCATGTGAATGTTGACTCTTTAGTAATCTCGATCAACTGCTGAAACCAACTCTGAGCGGAAGACGGTCCAACAGGAGAACATAAGGTAGGGTTGCTGCTTTGAAGTACACGGTGACGTCATATGATAGGTGGGGCAAAATCTTTGGGCAAATATTTTGTGGGTTCCGAGCCCCTCTCTTCTCATGACGTCACCCGATAGCTCAGCGAAGCAACCCTACCTTATGTTGTGCTATTTGGTTCCTCTTCCGCTCACAGAGGCCTTTCTTAGGCTGCGCTTGCTCATTTGAATGACGACACTTTATGGTAAAAAAAAATGGCATTCTGAGACAAAGACGGTCCAAACAGCAGAACATAAGGTAGGGTTGATGCTTTGAAGTAGCCGGCTGACGTCATCTGATAGGTGGGGTTTGGGATTGACCAATCAATCATTGATCAGATATATTGCGGGTACAGAGCCCCGTCCTTCTCATAACGTCCCCCGGGTAGCTCAGAGTAGCAACCCTACCTTATGATGTCTTGTTTGTTTTCTCTTCCGCTCATGTCGCCTTTCTTGGCCTCGCTGGCTAATTCATGTGAATGTTGACTCTTTAATAAGCTCGGTCAACTGCTGAAATGCGACTCTGGGCGGAACACGGTCCAAACAAGAGAAAATAAGGTAGGGTTCCTGCGTTGAAGTACCGGGTTGACGTCGTCTGATAGGTGAGGCTTGGACATGACCAATCATTGGTCAGATGGTTTATAGGTGCAAAATCCCGCCCTTCTCATGACGTCACTCGGGCAATTCAGAGTAGTAACCCTACCCATATGTTGTCCAGTTTAGTTCCTCCTCCGCTCTAGGAGGCCTTTCTTGGCCTCACTGGCTCATGCGAAATGACAATTCTTTATCGTAGAAAAAAAACAAAAACAAGACAAACTGATGAAATCCAACTCTGAGCGGAAGACGGTCCAAACAGGAGAACATAAGAACGGTTCCTGCTTTGAAGTACCCAGCTGACGTCATCTGATAGGTGGGGCCTGGGCATGACCGACGAAATCTTTGAGCCGATATTTTGAGGGTTCAGAGCCCCGCCCTTCTCATGACGTTACTCATGACGTTGTGCTACTTGGCTCCTCTTCCGCTCATGGAAGCCTTTCTTAGCCTCGCTGGCTCATTTGAATGACGACAATTTATGGTAAAAAAAATAAGGGCATTCTGAGCGGAAGACGGTCCAAACAGGAGAACATACGGTAGGGTTGCTGCGTTGAAGTACCCGTGTGGTGTCGTCTGATAGGTGGGGCTTGGACATGACCAATCATTGGTCAGATGGTTTGTTTATAGGTACAAATTATCTGATCAATGGTTGGTCGGAAAGTTCCAAACCCCACTTATCAGATGACGTCTTCCGGGTACTTCAACACATCAACACACCAACCCTATCTTATGTTCTCCTTTTTGGACTGTATTTTGCTCATAATCACATTGCAGCAGTTGTCCGAGCTTATTAAAGTGTCGACATTCACATGAATGAGCCAGTAAGGCCAAGAAAGACCACCGCGAGCCTAAGAGAAACCAAACAGGACATCATAAGGAAGGGTTGTATTCTGAGTTCCAGGGTGACGTCATGAGGGTGGAGCTCCGTAATCCACAAAGTATATGTCCAATGATTGGTTGTACCCAGGCCACGCTTATGAGATGACGTAAGCCGTGTACTTCAACGCAGCAACCCTATCTTGTGTTCTGTTTGGACCGTCTTCCGCCCAGAGTCGCATTTCAGCAGTTGACCGAGCTTATCAAAGAGTCAACATTCACACGATTCAGCCAATAAGGCCAATTAAGGCCACCGTGAGCGGAAGAGAAACCAAACAGGACATCATAAGGTAGGGTTGCTACTCTGAGTTCCCGGGTGACGTCATGAAGGTGGAGCTCTGTAATCCACATAGTATGTGTCCAATGATTGGTTATACCCAGGCCCCGCCTATCAGATGACGTAAGCCGTGTACTTCAACGCAGCAACCCTATCTTATGTTCTCCTGTTTAGACCGTCTTCCGCTCAGAGTCACATTTTAGCAGGATAAAGGCGCCTTCATTTCACATAATCCAGCGAGGCCAAACAAGGCCACCGTGAGCGGAAGAGGAATCAAACAGCACAACATAAGGTAGGGTTGCTACTCTGAGGAATCCGGGTGACGTCATGAGAAAGGCAGGGTTTGCAACCCATGAATTATCTGATCAATGATTGTTCGGTCAATCCCAAACCCCACCTATCAGATGACGTCAGCCGACAACTTCAACACCGCAACCCTATCTTATGTTCTCCTGTTTGGACCGTCTTCCGCTCAGAGTCGCATTTCAGCAGGATAAAGCCGCCGTCATTTCACATAATCCAGCGAGGCTAACTAAACAAGGCCACCGTGACCGGAAGAGGAACCAAACAGCACAACATAAGGTAGGGTTGCTACTCTGAGTTGCCCGAGTGACGTCATGAGAAGGGCGGGGTATTGTATATACAAACAATCTGATCAATGATTGGTCGGTCATGCCCAAGAGCCACCTATCATATGACGTCATCCTTATGTTCTTTTTGGAGCGTCTTCTGCTCAGTGTCGCATTTCAGCATTTGCCCGAGCTTTATTATTATTATTATTATTATTATTATTATTACCATAAGTAGTCTTCTAGCCAGCGAGGCCAAGAAAGGCCTCCGTGAGCGGAAGAGAAATCAAACAGCACAATATAAAGTAGGGTTGCTACTCTGAGTTGCCCGAGTGACGTCATGAGAAGGGCGGGATTTTGTACCTATAAACCATCTGACCAATGATTGGTCATGTCCAAGCCCCACCTATCACTCGACGTCATCCGGATACTTCAACGCAGCAAACCTACGTTATGTTCTCTTATTTGGACCGTCTTCCGCCCAGAGTCGCATTTCAGCAGTTGACCGAGCTTATTAAAGAGTCAACATTTGCATGAATGAGCCAGCGAGGCAAAGAAAGATGACGTGAGGGGAAGAGAAACCAAACAGGACATCATAAGGTAGGGTTGCTTCTCTGAGCTCCCGGGTGACGTCATGAGGGCGGAGCTCTGTAATCCACAAAGTATCTGTCCAATGATTGGTTATACCCAGGCCCCGTCTATCAGATGACGATAGGCGGGTACTTCAACGCATCAACCCTTATCTTATGTTTTCCTTTTTAGACCGTCTTCCGCACATAGTCCCATTTCAGCAGGATAAAGCCGTCGTCATTTCACATAATCCAGCGAAACCAAACAAGGTCACCGTGAGCGGAAGATGAACCATAGAGCACAACATAAGGTAGGGTTGCTACTCCGAGTTACCCGGATGACGTCATGAGAAAATCGGGGTTCTGGCCCTACAAATTATCTGATCAATGATTGGTCGGTCAATCCCAAGCCCCACCTATCATATGCCGTCAGTCGGGAACTTCAACCCAGCAACCCTATCTAATGTTCTCCTGTTTGGACCGTCTTCCACTCAGAGTACCCTTATCTTTTTATCATAAAGTGTCGTCATTCAAATGAGCCAGTGAGGTTAATAAAGGCCTCCATGAGCGGAGGAGGAGCCAAATAGCACAACATAAGGGTTGCTTCGCTGAGCTATTGGGTGACGTCATGAGAAGGGCGGGGCTCTGAGCACACAAAATATCTGCCCAGGTCATGCCCAGGCCCCGCCTATCAGATGACGTCAGCCGGGTACTTCATAGTAGCAACCCTTATCTTATGTTTTCCTTTTTGGACCGTCATCCGCTCAGAGTCACATCTCAGCAGGATAAAGCCGTCGTCATTTTAAATAAGCCAGCGAGGTCAAAGAAGGCCACCGTGAGCGGAAGAGGAACCAAACAGTACATCATAAGGTAGGGTTGCTACTCTGAGTTATCCGAGAGACGTCATGAGAAGGGCGGGGTTCTGAACACAGAAATTATCTGATCAATTATAAGTCGGTAAGTCCCAAGCCCTACCTATCAGAAAACGTCATCCGGGTACTTCAACAAACCAAAATTATCTTATGTTCTGTTTGGACCGTCTTCTGCTCAGAGTCACATTTCAGCATTTGCCCGGGTTTTTTTTACTATCATTATTACCATAAAAAGTCTTCTAGTCAGCGAGGCCAAGAACGGCCTATGTGAGCGGAAAAAAAAATCAAACAGCACAACATAAGGTAGGGTTGCTACTCTGAGTTACCCGGATGTCATCATGATAAGGGCGGGGTTTTGTATATACAAACTATCTGATCAATGATTGGTCGGTCATGCCCAAGCGCCACCTATCTTATGACGTCATCCGGGTACTTCAATGCAGCAACCCTACCTTATGTTCTCCTGTTTGGACCGTCTTCCGCTCAGAGTTGGGTTTCACCAGTTGATCCTGTTTTTATTTACCTTAAACAATTGTCATTTCGCATGAGACGGCGACGCCAAGAAAGGCCTCCGTGAGCGGAAGAGGAACTAAACAGCACAACATAAGGTAAGGTTGCTACTCTGAGTTTCCCGAGTGACGTCATGAGGTTGGAGCTCTGTAATCCACAAAGTATCTGTCCAATAATTGGTTATACCCAGGCCCCGTCTATCACTTGACGTCAGCCAGGTACTTCAACGCAGCAACCTTATCTTTTGTTTTCCTCTTTGGTCCGTCTTCCGCTCAGAGTCGCATTTCAGCAGGATAAAGCCGTCGTCATTTCACATAAGAAAGCAAGGTCAAACAAGGCCTCCGTGAGCGGAAGAGGAACTAAACAGCACAACATAAGGTAGGGTTGCTACTCGGAGTTGCCCGAGTGACGTCATGAGGGCGGAGCTCTGTAATCCACAAAGTATCTGTCCAGTGATTGGTTATACCCAAGCCCCGCCTATCAGATGACGTCAGCCGGGTACTTCATAGCAAAAACCCTATCTTATGTTCTCCTGTTTGGACCGTCATCCGCTCACAGTTGGGTTTCACCAGTTGATCTTCATTTATTGTTTTTCATGAGCCAGTTAGGCCAAGAAAGGCCACCGTGAGCGGAAGAGAAACCAAACAGGACATCATAAGGTAGGGTTGCTACTCTGAGCTCCCGAGTGATGTCATGAGGGCGGAGCTCTGTAATCCAAAAAGTATCTGTCCAATAATTAGTTATACCTAGGCCCCGTCTATCAGATAACGACAGCCGGGTACTTCAACGTAGTGACCCAATTCATGTTTTCCTTTTTGGACCATCTTCCGTTCAGAGTCGCATTTCAGCAGGATAAAGCCGTCCTCATATCACATAAGCCAGCGAGATTCAAACAAGAGCACAGTGAACGGAAGAGGAACCGAACAGCACAACATAATGTAGGGTTGCCACTCTGAGCTACCCGAATGAAGTCATGAGAAGGGCGGGGCTCTGAACCCACAAATTATCTGACCCCGTGAGCGAAAGAGGAATCAAACAGCACAACATGAGGGCTGAGTTATGATCAACACCGGCGTCGCCAACCTGTGTGCTAGACACCACCAGCTGCAACGATGGCCGCTATCCACCCCACCACCTGAATCTCAGCCACAACACCCTGCCCCCACACACCACTCCGCCCACAATGAGTAGTATCAACCCAACAGCCAGGCCTCAGCCCCCTGTTTACCAAATCATTTTTCCTAACCATCTCACTTTGCACACCACCGCGACCAAAACACCCTATATCTGCCACTCTATCATCAAACCCATTCAACAGACCTTCAAAATACTCACTCCATCTCCTCACATCAGAAACAGATGAAGAAAGGTCACTTCCACTCACATCCATTCTCTAGCTGTCATATGTAATGCACCAAAACCACAGCTCCCTATCTGCAGCCAGGCCCCACAGACCTTTCCATGGTTCAATCCATTGACAGCACGTTGACCCCAGTATACCAGAGTGTTCCAATTTACTTCAGTCATAATACTGATAATAATGATAATGATAATTATAATAATGATAATGATAACGATTTTTCTTTTCATACATGGTTGCCTTTTCCCGCTTGGGTGAGGTAGTCTCAAGAACAGATGACAGAGCTGAGCCTCAGAGCAAAAATTCCTCTGAGTTACCCGGATGACGTCATGATAAGGGCGGGGTTTTGTATATACAAACTATCTGATCAGTGATTGGTCGGTCATGCCCAAGCGCCACTTATCATATGACGTCATCCGAGTACTTCAACGCAGCAACCCTACCTTATGTTCTCCTGTTTGGACCCGTCTTCCGCTCAGAGCTTATTAAAGAGTCAACATTCACATGAATGAGCCAGCGCGGCCAAGGCAGGCCACCGTGAGCGGAAGAGAAACCAAACAGGACATCACAAGGTAGGGTCGCTACTCTAAGCTCCCAAGTGACGTCATGAGAAGAGGTGGGTTCTGCACCCACAAATTATCTGATCAATGATTGGTCGGAAAGTCCCAAGCCCCACCTATCAGAAAACGTCATTCAGGTACTTCAACAAACCAAAACTATCTTATGTTTTGTTTGGACCGTCTTCTGCTCAGAGTCGCATTTCAGCATTTGCCCGAGCTTTTTTTATCATCATTATTGCCATAAGGAGTATTCTAGCCAGCGAGGACTAGAAAGGCCTCCGTGAGCGGAAGAGAAATCAAACAGCACAACATAAGGTAGGGTTGCTTCTCTGAGTTACCCGGATGTCATCATGATAAGGGCGGGGTTTTGTATATACAAACTATCTGATCAATGATTGGTCGGTCATGCCCAAGCCCCACCTATCAGATGACGTCAGCCGGGTACTTCATAACAGCAACCCTACCTTCTGTTCTCCTGTTTGGACCGTCATCTGCTCAGAGTTGGGTTTCACCAGTTGATTGAACTTATCAAAGAGTCAACACTGACATGAATGAGCCAGCAAGGCCAAGAAAGGCCACCATGAGCGGAAGAGAAACCAAAAAGGACATCATAAGATAGGGTTGCTACTCTGACTACTGGGTGACGTCATGAGGGTGGAGCTCTGTAATCCACATAGTATGTGTCCAATGATTGGTTATACCCAGGCCCGCCTATCACATGACGTCAGCCAGGTACTTCAACGCAGCAATTTTTTTTTTTCAACTATTACCAGTTAGTAATGTGCAGTGAGGGAAGGTCTATTTACAAAAGGCTAGGATGGTATTTGCTAGGATGGTGTTTGTCGGCTAACCGACCTAACTACATGTTGATAGTGAAAGAAGTTGTTAGTTGGAAGGCGTGTATGGATACTATTAGAGGAAGATTGTAGATCAGATTGCTGATAGCATAGTTAGGAATAAGTTAGGAGATGGCAGTTAGATGATGTTTCGGATATAAATGGATCCCGACTTAGGTTGCCGACTTGGAGACAGCGACCTTCCAGCACCGCTCACCTTCCGGTGCGGCCGTCGCGCGGGAGCAATGGGCAACCCTGCCAAGGCGTCCACCACCCCGCCCGACAACCTGACCTCAGGAACTGGTACCTGCCATTGGGAGCTACGGGAGAACAGCCTAATCCCGCACACCCCAAGCCGACAAAGGGGAGATGACCTTCAACCTGCCTGGTGGGCCGACACCATATGTACGAGGCAGACTGACTATTTACCTGTGCTCTTGGACCCCATCCTGTGAAGGGAGTGAGTCCAGGTCAGGGCTTTGACACTGCACACCTCGAGGTCCCGGTATGTCAGTCCTAACCCTCTGAGAGCACTCACGCTTTCCTGACACCATGCACCTCGCCAACTTAAGGTGGCCGAAGTTACGTGCACGGTGTCTTTCCCGGTGTATTCCCGTACGCCTTGCAAGACTTCCGGGGTACCGTAGTAGCTGCACTTGTACTGATGTGCAGCCGAAAGCGGGAAGTGAACCCCAGAGACCTGGGTGTCGATTATATAGGTCTCCGTACCTTTGGAAGCTACGATGTTCGGCTTCCTAAAGGACCCCACAATCGGAATGCGAGGCTCACAGGACACCTGAAAACCTTTTTGCCTCAGTCGCCCAGCTAAAAAGGCACAGATGTTATCGTGTCGCTTGACCCGACCGCCGTGTGTACGAGGGCACATCTGAGCGATGTGTCCCAACGTACCCGGCTTCTGGCAGGCATCACAGAGGCCGTTGATCTCGGGCCGGCCTCTGGACGCCCAGGCAGGGGTGGGTAATGCGCCTATCCGCACTTGGACAGCCTTCGCGTAATCGGCGCCGGACAGGAAACGGTTCCCGCTATTTACCCACCTACTCACCTGAGGCACAGCAGCAGATGGAGCAAGAGCCGCACCGTCGACGGTGCTGACCAGGTTAGCCATCCATACGTGCTGGCGTTCGGCCTTACTCCCCGCCTGTTGACCGGCAATACATGCGGGTCCGGACCAGCGCTGCAGCTTGCTCAACACTGCAGGCTCCCGGACTGCCGCCTGAATTACTGGGTCGGACAAGGTGAGCAGTTTTTCGAGCCGCGCTTGTTTATTTAGCCGGACGGTTGAAACGAAGTCTGGTATACCCAGCCGGCTGGTATACCCAGCTGTCGAGTGGAAGAATGCACAGGGCACGTCATGGGCTAGGCGCAGCCAGCGGCGGACCGCCACTCGCACTTGCCTGTCCATGCGCGCTAACTGAGTCTTATATACTTCCCCCAACACCAGTCGATGCATGAGCTTGGGCATCAGATGCTCCACAAGCAACGCAATCCGCTATTGAGGTTTTAGAGGGGCTCTGGTGATGTTTCGTAGCCCCTCTTCTAGCAGAGCTCCGTATGACTTACGCCGACCCCCGGTCCCGACGAGAATCCCGAGGTACTTATATTCGTCCTCAGCACTCATGGAACCGACAGCGCTACCCAAGGCTTGGAACGTCCTGTTCTTATTGACGTACCAAGTCTTGCGCTTGCCGTCGACCTCCATGCTGAGGGTACGACATTTCCCTGGGTTGCCCTGAAGCCCACCCCCCGCGAGGGTCGCAGCCATCACGTCCATTGCCTTCTGCAAGCCAGTGGGCGTCTGCGTAACCAGAACCAAATCATCGGCAAAAGCCAATGCTGATACTGTTTTGTCTCCCAACTTAACCCCTACACCGGTCTCCTTCACCCTCGCGATTCCCTCGTCAATCACAAGGTTGAAGAGAATCGGTGATAATGGGTCACCCTGTTTGACCCCACGAGTCATATTAATCTTCTCCGACATCCCGTCGCTGCCTTCAATGTTAGTGAAGGCTCGGTCATACGTTGACATAATGTATGTCCTGACGAGGGCAGGAATGCCCTTCCGCGACATGGCCCGTTCGATAGTGCTATGGTTAACACTGTCGAATGCTTTGACCATGTCGAGGAATGCCAGGTGCACACCGTGGGCGTGTTCCCGCGCACGACCGACGGTCGCATCCAAGATCGTGAGGTTCTCGAGGCATCCGTCCACTGGAACGAATGCCTTTTGAGCCTCATCGATCTGGACGTGGCTTGAGATGCGGCTGCTCAAGATCTTATGGAGCAGGCGGACTACGGTACAGGAGATGGTGATTGGTCTGTAGTCCTTGGGTTCGGTAGGGTTAGGGACCTTAGGTATCAGCACTGTTCTATTCGCCTTGAAAGGCTCTGGCAATGCAGACGTAGCTAACCAGAGGTTGAACATTTTGGCCAGAACCCTCGGAGGAATGGACTTCAGCAACCGAGTCGACATTCCATCACGTCCAGGAGCAGATGTTCTGGTGGCTTTGAGGTGGTGTGCTACCTCGTCTACGGTAATAATCTCTGCCAGTTGTTCACGTTCTAAGTCAAAGTCGGTAATGACACGTTCGTCCGGCTCAGATGGTCGAGAGAAGAGAGCCCCCAAAAAGGGATTGAGGCTTTCCGGCCCAACCGAAGTTGGCGGTACCTCCCAATCACCTTTGATTACCTGTCCAGCAGCCAAAGACCTATTCTCACGATAGAGTCTCTGTACTTTGCGGTATTGCTCCCTTCTAAGCTGGTTCCCAAGCAAACGAGCCTCCTCCGCGCGGCGTACGTGGCCAGAGATCGCTGACTGCCTTGAACCATCTCCACCACGATTCGGGCGGTCTTGGGGCGAGTTACAGGAGCTTAGCATCTGTGATGCGTGCTCTGCAACTGCCCTGGTTGCGGCGAGGCTGTCACCCTGACGGAATTGGTCAAGGGCTTCATTTAGGACGTCCTCGCCCCACGATGTACTTGTGGGGACGAGTAGTAATGCGTCGAAATAAGCGACAGTCTCCGCCACAAAGGAAGCAATCGACTGAGATGGGGATTGGGGGACCCGTGGAATGATTGGAACAGATAAAACCGTGGGAGGAATGTTCATCTCACCACTGGGTTCCGCACTCGCGTACATCCCTGTACGTGGTGCTTCCCCCGGGGCGTCATTCCGCGTGTTGCTTCGCGTTGTGGCTGGGACACACCTCTCAACCGGTGCACCATCCAGCACCTTGCTCTCACCAGTTTCCTGGAGGAGGTTTGAGTTCAAGGTCAGTTCCTGAACCCTGGTCTTATACGACGCTTTGCGTCGGAGACCTTTGATCGCTTCGACCTGTCCTAGAAGGGACAATCTCCCGCAACCGCTGGTTCAAGCCCTGTCCAGCAACTAGTGAGGGACCAGCTGCCATCCCGGCCTCAGCCCTGGCGAGGAGCTCCATCTCCTCGTCAGACCACCGAGCCTTGGACAGAACGTGCCTGGTAGGCAGCTCCTAGTGGAAGGAGCCGACATGTGCCTGCCTCTCGTGGACCCTGCGGCCCCGAAAGCTGGCGAAGGTCTTCCCAAAATGTCGGCCGCTCCCTCATGGCTGTTATGTTTTCCTTTTTAGACCGTCTTCCGCTCTGAGTCGCATTTCAGCAGGATAAAGCAGTCGTCATTTCACATAAGCTAGCGAGGTCAAACAAGGCCACCGTGATCGGAAGAGGAACCAAACAGCACAACATAAGGTAGGGTTGCTACTCTGAGCAACCCGGGTGACGTCATGAGAACGGCGGGGCTCTGAACCCACAAATTATCTGATTATCGATTGGTCGGTAAGTCCCAAGCCCCACCTATCACAAAACGTCATCCGGGTACTTCAACAAACCAAAACTATCTTATGTTTTGTTTGGACCGTCTTCTGCTCAGAGTCGCATTTCAGCAGTTGCCCGATCTTTTTTTATCATTATTATTATTACCATAAGGAGTCTTCTAGCCAGCGAGGCCAAGAAAGGCCTACGTGAGCGGAAGAGAAATCAAACAGCACAACATAAGGTAAGGTTGCTTCTCTGAGCTCCCGGGTGACGTCATGAGAAGGGTGGGGCTCTGAACCCACAAATTATCTGATCAATGATTGGTCGGTAAGTTACTTCAACGTACACAATGTATATACATACACAGATATATACATATATACACATGTACATAATCTATACTTGCTGCCTTTATTCATTCCTGTTGCCACCCCGCCAGTTAGTTAGTTTAGTTTATTGACAAAATAACATTTGAACATCTACATTATACATAACTGTATAAGGCACATACATAATAGTATAGGTAATACTTAAACACACCAAATATTTTGTCCAATTAATGTACATTCAAGCGGGCCTATCAACAATTACATGATTATACCTCCCTAGTACTTCATGTACATATTTGCACAGTTCAGCCAAGAACACCTTTTCACTCAAGAGTGCACCTATACTAGCAAAGTTTAACATAAGGTATCTACGTCGGCAATCTTCTGATATGGAGCATGAAATTAGCACATGGTTTTCCGTTTGTATGGACACATTATCACAGTAGCAAGTCCTGAGAGGAGCTGGTGTATGGTTCCATCTGCCTGTCTCTACTCTTAAGTTATGAGACATAAGTCTGATTCGTGTGAGAGACTCTCGATGATAATCTGGGATATATTTAGTTGTGAGATAAATATCATGAATATTCAAGGAAGGTTTCAGCTCTGTAACATAGGTTGCTGTTGGTGCTTTATTTTGTACATAGTCCCTAATCTTACCCATAGGATCTGAAGGCTGGTCATCCCATAAAACTCTGGTTAAATTTATATATCCTGGCGTATTATACATAGGTCAAAAACAAAGGTAAATGGTTCTTCATAATCAGTTCTTTCACTATTTGACATTAGGAATGTTTTTTTTTCTTCTCTAAAATGTAATCAAAAGGTGGTATACCTGTTTCTACCAACCATAGATTTACACTGGTATTCTTCCTTACCCCTAGCAGGCACTTAATTAATTTATTATATTGCTTCTCTATGCCTTTTACAGTATTTGTAAGCCATGATTCTGAGCTATATGAAAGTGACGACATGACAGCTGCATCAAAAACTTTTTTCTTACAAATGTATGGCATTCGTGAATTGGCTGCACAATATATGGAAAACTTGTTAACAATAGCTTCACTCTGTACTTCATGCTTAGCCATCACATCCTTCATCTTTCCCGAGTCTGTAAACCACGCTCCTAAATAAACGTATTGTTCAGTGTATTGTACCCTAGTGTTACCTATCACTAAGTCTTCTTTATCCTGTTTCCCTCCGTTAATGACAAAAAACTTAGTCTTCTTCTCAGTAATGACCATACCATATTTATCGCAGTATTGACATAAAACGCGAAGTTTCCTTCAACATGTATCTCTACTGGTTGCCAAGATAACACCATTAATAGCAAGACATGCAGTCCTCCTAAAAAAACCATCTGCAGCAACTGCCATCTTCAGCATGTTCACAAAGCGGTCTATATATATATAATAAACAGTAAACAGCTAGTTGGAGCTCCTTGACGGACTCCAACTGTAGTGGTAACAGCAGCAGTTTTCAAGAGTTGTTTTGTACACCTATACATTGCTTGAATAGCTAATAACATTCGTCTTCCACATCCATGACTCTCTAATACCTCTACCATCTTATTTCTTGGGACCCTATCGTAAGCCTTACTAAAATCTATAAACAATACATATAATTTAACATTTCTAAATACTGCGAAGTCACATAGCAATCGTAACGACAATATTTGTTCAACGCAGCTCCTTTTCTTCTGCGCTCCAGCCTGTCACTTATTGTTGATGTTACACCATAAAAGTAGTCTGTTATATATTAGTGTGTCATATATTTTTGCTAACGTGTCCATTATAGAAATCCCTCTATAGTTGTCACATACCATTCGGTTCCCAGTTTTGAAAATGAACACTAATTTTGAGTAGCACCACATGACTGGATACTTCATATTCATGAAAACATTAAAAAGAATCAGAAAGAATGGTAACCATAGCTCAGGGAGCATCTGTACAATCCCAGGACATATACCATTATAACTTTTGTTTTTGTTTATACCATTAACAGACTCCATAAACTCCTGTGTAGAAAATGGATCATCAAGCACCGTAATGTAGGGCACACTATTTTCTAGTACCACCTCCTCGATACTTGGGGTGTCCATTGGGTTCAATAGCTTTTCTACATGTTCTTTAAAGTTACAGTCACTCGGTCTTTCTTCATTTCCCACCTCTAACGATCCTTTCCAATTAATTGATTTCCACAACAGCTTATTGTCCTGTGACTGCAGTATCCTTGACCATGTTGGCTGTGCTGCGTCCTAGTCACCTGACGCGTTTTCTGTTTCTCTCGTCCACCTCGTAGCTGCCTCTATAATAATGTCATATCCCATATTTAAGCCTTCATCGATATCACTGACCTGCCTCAAAGTAGGGGGTTCCACTTGTTTAATCTTCCTATGAATTCTTCCTGATTAACTCTTTGATAGCTATCTGATTTCCTAGGTTTATAGACCTTGGGCTGATAACTTTGTCCCAAGGTATCTGCTCTTTCTACCAAATCCTTGGCCGAGATCACTTTTCCTTTATTAATATCCAAGACAATGGATAATGGGGCATGGTCTGATCCTCGTACATTTTGGTGAACTTGTAACTCCCTGATCTTATCTAAACAAGTCACTTTACATAGGCATAAATCAATTTCTGACAGCCATGTATCACGGCGTTTAAAGGATAAATTTCCGTTGAAATGTTCACTTCCATACAAAAGGTTATTCACTATTACCAAATCATTATTCTGACATATATTAACAAGAGTTTTACCATGATTATTCACCACCCTGTCCTTCACACCGTCATACTGATACACACATCCTGCCTCATCAACCAAGTGAGGCTGGCCGACTCTACCGTTAAAGTCACCCATGATGATGACGTCGCCAGGGCTGACAGTGTGGCTCGCCAAGGCTCCGTGTTGCACTGAGCTAAAATATTGTGAATCACTTGGGGGAATATACACACCACCTATTTTCTGGTATGACCACCACGACATGGTTATCCATATTTGCCCCTCACTGTCTGTATCCACGTTTAAGATGTCGTCCGTTAGTTTACATTTGACTAACATAACCACTCCTCCTCGGTGCTGACCTACTCGTGATACATTGGTATAAACATCAAACCCTGGTACTGTCACGTTAAAGTACTGCTTCGCCTATAAAAGAAATACAATATATATCCAATGATTGGTTATACCCAGGCCCCGCCTATCAGATGACGTTAGCTAGGTACTTCAACGCAGCAACCCCATCTTATGTTCTTCTGTTTAGACCGTCTTCCGCTCAGAGTCGCATTTCAGCAGGATAAAGGCGCCTTCATTTCACATAATCCAGCAAGGCCAAACAAGGCTACCGTTAGCGGAAGAGGAATCAAACAGCACAACATAAGGTAGGGTTGCTACTCTGAGGTACCCGGGTGACGTAATGAGAAAGGCAGGGTTAGGAACCCATAAATTTTCTGATCAATGATTGGTCGGTAAGTCCCAAACCCCACCTATCAGATAACGTCATCCGTCTACTTCAGCGCAACAACCGTACCTTATGTTCTCCTATTTGGACCGTCTTCCACCCAGAGTCGCATTTCAGTAGTAGACTGAGCTTATTAAAGAGTCAACATTCACATGAATGAGCCAGCGAGGCCAAGAAAGGCCACCGTGAGCGGAAGAGAAACCAAACAGGACATCATAAGGTAGTGCTGTTACTCTTGAGTTCCCGTGTGCGCCATGAGGGTGGAGCTCTGTAACCACATAGTATTTGTCCAATGATTGGTTATACCCAGGACCCGCCAATCAGATGACGTCAGCCAGGTACTTCAACGCAGCAACCCTATCTTATGTTCTCCTGTTCGGACCGTCTTCCGCTCAGAGTCGCATTTCAGCAGGATAAAGCCGCCGTCATTTCACATAATCCAGCAAGGCTAACTAAACAAGGCCACCGTGACCGGAAGAGGAACCAAACAGCACAACATAAGGTAGGGTTGCTACTCTGAGTTGCCCGAGTGACGTCATGAGAAGGGCGGGGTATTGTATATACAAACAATCTGATCAATGATTTGTCGGTCATGCCAAGAGCCACCTATCATGTGACGTCATCCTTATGTTCTGTTTGGAGCGTCTTCTGCTCAGTGTCGCATTTCAGCATTTGCCCGAGCTTTATTATTATTATTATTGTTATTATTATTACCATAAGCAGTCTTCTAGCCAGTGAGGCCAAGAAAGGCCTCCGTGAGCGGAAGAGAAATCAAACAGCACAACATAAGGTAGGGTTGCTACTCTGAGTTGCCCGAGTGACGTCATGAGAAGGGCGGGATTTTGTACCAATAAAAATCTGACCAATGATTGGTAATGTCCAAGCCCCACCTATGAAACGACGTCATCCGGCTACTTCAATAGAGCAACCCACCTTATGCTCTCCTATTTTTACCGTCTTCCGCCTGGAGTCGCATTTCACCAGTTGACCGAGCTTATTAAAGAGTAAGTCAAAAACATTCACATGAATGAGCCAACGAGGCCAAGAAAAGGCCACCGTGAGCGGAAGAGAAACCAAACAGCACATCATAAGGTAGGGTTGCTTGTCTGAGCTCCCGGGTGATGTCATGAGAAGGGCGGGGCGCTTAACACACAAATCATCTGATCAATGATTGGTCGGTCAATCCCAAACCCCACCTATCAGATGACATCCGCCGACAACTTCATTGCAGCAACTCTAATTATGTTCTCCTGTTTGGACCATCTTCCGCCCAGAGTCGCATTTCAGTAGTTGACCGAGCTTATCAAAGAGTCAACCAACATTCACATGATTGAGCCAATGAGGCTAATTAAGACCACCATGAGCGGAAGAGAAACCAAACAGCACATCATAAGGTAGGGTTGCTACTCTGAGTTCCCGGGTGACGGCATGATCTGTAATCCACATAGTATGTGTCCAATGATTGGTTATACCCAGGCCCCGCCTATCAGATAACGTCAGCCGGGTACTTAAACGCACCAACCCTAGGGATCTTATGTTCTGTTTCGACCATCTTCCGCTCAGAGTCGCATTTTAGTAGGATAAAGCCGCCGTAATCTTACATAATCTAGCGAGGCTAAACAAGGCCACCGTGAGCGGAAGAGGAATCAAACAGCACAACATAAGGTACGGTTGCTACTTTGAGATGCCCGAGTTACGTCATGAGAAGGGCGGGATTTTGTACCTATAAACCATCTGACCAATCGATTGGTCATGTCCAAGCCCCACCTATCAGACGACGTCATCCGGATACTTCAACGCATCCCTAACTTATGTTCTCCTATTTGGACCGTCTTGAGCCCAAATTCGCATTTCAGCAGTTGACCGAGCTTTTTAAAGAGTCAACATTTGCATGAATGAGGCAGCGAGGCAAAGAAAGACGACGTGAGAGAAAGAGAAACCAAACAGGACATCATAAAGTAGGGTTCCTACTCTGAGTTCCCGTGTGACGTCATGAGAAGAGCGGGGCTCTGAACACACAAATTATCTGATCAATGGTTGGTCGGTAAGTTCCAAACCCCACCTATCAGATGACTTCTTCCGGGTACTTCAACACACCAACCCTACCTTATGTTCTCCTTTTTGGACCATCTTTCGCCCATAATCGCATTGCAGCAATTGACCGAGCTTATAAAAGAGTCGACATTCACATGAATGGGCCAGTGAGGCCAAGAAAGGCCACTGCGAGCCTAAGAGAAACAAAACAGGACATCATAAGGTAGGGTGGTTGTATTCTAAGTCACCCGGTAGCTCAGACTTTCTTAACCTCGCTGGCTCATTTGAATGACGACTTTTATGGTAAAAAAATGGGCACTCTGAGCGGAAGACGGTCCAAACAGGAGAACATAAGGTAGGGTTGCTGCGTTGAAGTACCCAGATGACGTCATATGATAGGTGGCGCTTGGGCATGACCGACCAATCATTGATCAGATAGTTTGTATATACAAAACCCCGCCCTTATCATGACGTCATCCGGGTAACTCAGAGAAGCAACCCTACCTTATGTTGTGCTGTTTGATTCCTCTTCTGCTCACGGTGGCCTTTCCCCTCGCTCGCTAGAAGATTCCTTAATGTAATAAAGATAATAAAAAAGCAGGGGAAACTGCTGAAATGCTACTCTGAGCAGAAGACCGTCTAACCAGAACATAAGATAGTTTTGGTTTGTTGAAGTACCCGGATGACGTTATCTCATAGGTGGGACCTGGGACTTACCGACCAATCATTGATCAGATAATTTGTGGGTTCAGAGCTCCGCCCTTCTCATGACGTCACCCGATAGCTCAGAGCAGCAACCCTACCTTATGATGTGCTGTTTGGTTTCTCCTCCACTCACGGTCGCCTTTCTTGGCCTCGCAGGCTCATTCAGGTGAATGTTCAATGTTTAATAAGCTCGGTCAACTACTGAAATGCGACTCTGTGTGGAAGTACCCGACTGACGTCATCTGATAGGCGGGGCCTGGGCATGACCGACCAAATCTTTGGGCAGATATTTTGTGGGTTCAGAGCCCGCCCTTCTCATGACGTCACCTGGTAGCTCAGACTTTCTTAACCTCGCTGGCCCATTTGAATGATGCCACTTTACGGTAAAAAAAAGGGCACTCTGAGCGGAAAACGGTCCAAACAGAACATAAGGTAGGGTTGCTGCGTTGAAGTACTCGGATGACGTCATATGATAAGTGGCGCTTATGTGAAATGACGACGGCTTTATCCTGCTGAAATGCGACTCTGAGCGGAAGACGGTCCAAAAAGGAAAACCTAAGATGGTGTTGCTTCGTTGAAGTACCCGGCTGACGTCATCTTATAGACGGGGCCTAGGTATAACCAATCATTGGACAGATACTTTGTGGATTATAGAGCTGCACCCTCATGACGTCACCCGGGAGCTCAGAGTAGCAACCCTACCTTATGATGTCCTGTTTGGTTTCTCTTCCACTCACGGTTGCCTTTCTTGGCCTCGCTGTCTCATTCATGTGAATGTCGACTCCTTTAATAAGCTCGGTCAACTGCTGAAATGCGACCTTGTGTGGAAGACGGTCCAAACAGCAAAACATAAGGTAGGGATCCCTACCTTATGTTTTTTCCCTACTCTGAGCTCCAGGATGACGTCATGTGAGGGGCGGGCCTCTGAACACACAAATTATCTGATCAATGATTGGTCGGTAAGTTCCAAGCCCCACCTATCAGATGACGTCATCCGGGTGCTTCAACAAACGAAACGTACTTTTTGTTCTCCTGTTTGGACCGTCTTTCGCTCAGATGGCCGCTTTTCTTATCATAAATGTCGTTATTCAAATGAGCCAGCGATGCTAAGAAAGGACGCCGCGAGCGAAAGGGGAAACAAACAGCACAACATAAGATAGAGGGTTGCTTCGCTGAGCTATTGGGTGACGTCATGAGAAGGGCGGGGATCTGAACCCAAAAAATATCTGGCCAAAGATTTGGTCGGTCATGCCCAGGCCCCGCCTATCAGATGACGTCAACCGGGTACTTCAAAGCAGCAACCCTATCTTATGTTCTCCTGTTGTGACCGTCTTCCGCTCAGAGTTGGGTTTCAGCAGTTGATTGAACTTATCAGTCAACACTGACATGAATGAGCCAGCGAGGCCAGGAAAGGCCACCGTGAGAGGAAGAGACACCAAACAGGACATCATAAGGTAGGGTTGCTACTCTGAGCTCCCGGGTGAAGTCATGAGGGTGGAGCTCTGTAATCGACAACGTATCCGTCCAAAGATTGATTATACCAAGGCCCCGTCTATCAGATGACGTCAGCCGGGTACTTCAACACAGCAAGCCTATCTTATGTTTACCTTTTTCAACCGTCTTCCGCTCAGAGTCGCATTTCAGCAGGATGAAGCCGTCGTCATTTCACATAAGCCAGCGAGGTCAAACAAGGCCACCGTGAGCGGAAGAGGAACCAAACAGCACAACATAAGGTAGGGTTGCTACTCTGAGCTACCCGGGTGACATCATGAGAAGAGCGGGGCTCTGAACCCACAAATTATCTGATCAATGATTGGTCGGTAAGTTCCAAGTATCACCTATGAGAAAACGTCATTCGGGTACTTCAACAAACCAAAACTATCTTATGTTTTGTTTGGACCATCTTCTGCTCAGAGTCGCATTTCAGCATTTGCCCGAGCTTATTTTATTATCATTATTACCATAAGGAGTCTTCTAGCCAGCGAGGCCTAGAAAGGCCTCCGTGAGCGGAAGAGGAATCAAACAGCACAACATAAGGTAAGGTTGCTTCTCTGAGTTACCCGGATGACGTCAAGATAAGGGCGGGGTTTTGTATATATATATATATATATATATATATATATATATATATATATATATATATATATATATATATATATATATATATATATACAGATTATCTAATCAATGATTGGTCGGTCATGCGCAAGCGCCAACTATCATATGACAACCTCCGGGTACATCAACGCAGGAACCCTACCTTATGTTCTCCTGTTTGGACCGTCTTCCTCACAGAGTCGCAATTCAGCAGTTGACCGAGCTTATTAAAGAGTCAACATTCGCATGAATGAGACAGCGAGGCCAAGAAAGGCCACCGTGAGCGGAAGAGAAACCAAACAGGACATCATAAGGTAGGGTTGCTACTCTGAGCTCGCGGGTGACGTCATGAGGGCGGAGCTCTGTAATTCACAAAGTATCTGTCGAATGATTGGTTATACCCAGGCCCCGTCTATCAGATGACGCCATGCGGGTACTTCAACGCAGCTACCCAACCTTATGTTCTGTTTGGACCGTCTTCCGCTCAGAGCATCCTTTCTTTTCCATAGTGTCGTCATTCAACTGAGAAAGCGAGGCTAGTAAAGGCTGAGCTACCGGGTGACGCCATGAGAAGGTCGGGGCTCTGAACCCACAAAATATCTGCCCAAAGATTTGGTCGGTCATGCCCAGGCACCGCCTATCAGATGACGTCAGCCGGGTACTTCATAGCAGCAACCCTACCTTATGTTCTCCTGTTTGGACCGTCATCCGCTCAGAGTTGGGTTTCACCAAAATAATCGTGTTTTTCCTTTTTACCAAAAGCAATTGTCATTTCGCATGAGCTGGCGACGCCAAGAAAGGCCTCCGTGAGCGGAAGAGGAACTAAACAGCACAACATGAGCTACTCTGAGTTGCCCGAGTGACGTCATGAGAAGGGCGGGATTTTGTACCTATAAACCATCTGACCAATGATTGGTCATGTCCAAGCCCCACCTATCAGATGACGTCAGCCGGCTTCTTCAACGTAGCAACCTTACCTTATGTTCTCCTGTTTCGACCGTCTTCCGCACAGACTCGCATTTCAGCAGTTGACCGAGCTTATTAAAGAGTCAACATTTGCATGAATGAGCCAGCGAGACCAAGAAAGGCCACCGTGAGCGGAAGAGAAACCAAACAGGACATCATAAGGTAAGGTTGCTACTCTGAGCTCCCGAGTGACGTCATGAGGGCGGAGCTCTGTAATCCACAAAGTATCTGTCCAATGATTGGTTATACCCAGGATCCGTCTATCAGATGACGTCATCAAGGTACTTCAACGCAGTAACCCAATTTATGTTTTCCTTTTTGGACCGTCTTCCGCTCAGAGCAGGATAAAGCCGTCCTCATATCACATAAGCCAGCGAGGTCAGACAAGGCCATCGTTATCTTAAGAGGAACAAAAGAACACAACATAAGGTAGTGTTGGTGCTCTAAGCTACCCGGGTGACGTCATGAGAAGGGCGGGGCTCTGAACCCACAAATTATCTGATCAATGATTGGTCGGTAAGTCCCAAGCCCCTCCTGTGAGAAAATGTCATCCGGGTACTTCAACAAACCAAAACTATCTTATGTTCTGTTTGGACCGTCTTCTGCTCAGAGTCGCATTTCAGCATTCGCCCTGTTTTTTTTTATCATCATTATTACCATAAGGAGTCTTCTAGCCTGCGAGGACTAGAAAGGCCCCCGTGAGCGGAAGAGAAATCAAACAGCACAACATAAGGTAAGGTTGCTCCTCTGAGCTCCCGGGTGACGTTATGAGCAGGGCGGGGTTTTGTATATACAAACTATCTGATCAATGATTGGTCGGTCATGCCCAAGCGCCACCTATCATATGACGTCATCCGGGTACTTCAACGCAGCAACCCTACCTTATGTTCTCCTGTTTGGACCGTCTTCCGCTCAGAGTGCCATTTTTTACTATAAAGTGTCGTCATTCAAATGAGCCAGTGAGGCTAAGAAAGTCTGAGCTATCAGGTGACGTTATGAGAAGGCCCCCGTGAGCGGAAGAGGAATCAAACAGCACAACATAAGGTTGGGTTGCTTCTCTGAGTTACCCGGATGACGTCATGATAAGGGCGGGGTTTTGTATATACAAACTATCTGATCAATGATTGGTCGATCATGCACAAGCGCCACCTATCATATGACGTCATCCGGGTACTTCAACGCAGCAACCCTATCTTATGTTCTGTTTGGACCGTCTTCTGCTCAGAGTCGCATTTCAGCATTTGCTCGAGCTCTTTTTATTATTATTATTACCATAAGGAGTCTTCTAGCCTGCGAGGCCTAGAAAGGCTTCCGTGAGCGGAAGAGAAACCAAACAGGACATCATAAGGTAGGGTTGCTACTCTGAGCTCCCGGGTGACGTCATGAGGGTGGAGTTCTGTAATACAGAAAGTATCCGTCCAATGATTGGTTATACCCAGGCCCCGTCTATCAGATGACTTCAGCTGGGTACTTCAATACAGCAACCCTATTTTATGTTTTCCTTTTTGGTCCGTCTTCCGTTCAGAGTCGCATTTCAGAATGATAAAGCCGTCGTCATATCACATAAGCAAGCGAAGTCAAACAAGGCCACCGTGATCGAAAGAGGAACCAAACAGCACAACATAAAGTATGGTTTCTACTCTGAGTTACCCGAGAGACGTCATGAGAAGGGCGGGGTTCTGAACCCACAAATTATCTGATCAATGATTGGTCGGTAAGTCCCAAGCCCCACCTAACAGAAAACGTCATCCAGGTACTTCAACAAACCAAAACTATCTTATGTTTTGTTTGGACCGTCTTCTGCTCAGAGTCGCATTTCAGCATTTGCCCGAGCTTTTTTTATTATTATTATTACCATAAGGAGTCTTCTAGCCAGCGAGGACTAGAAAGGCCTCCGTGAGCGGAAGAGGAATCAAACAGCACAACATAAGGTAGGGTTGCTTCTCTGAGTTACCCGGATGTCATCATGATAAGGGCGGGGTTTTGTATATACAAACTATCTGATCACTGATTGGTTTGTCATAATAACATGTCATGTCATGTTATTATTATTAAAATAAGGAGTCTTCTAGCCAGCGAGGCCAAGAAAGGCCTCCGTGAGCGGAAGAGAAATCAAACAGAATAATATAAAGTAAGGTTGCTACTCTGAGTTGCCCGAGTGACGTAATGAGAAGGGCGGGATTTTGTACCTATAAGGCATCTGACCAATGATTGGTCATGTCCAAGCCCCACCTATGAAACGACGTCATCCGGATACTTCAATAGAGCAACCCACCTTATGTTCTCCTATTTGTACCGTCTTCCGCACAGAGTCGCATTTCAGCAGTTGACCGAGCTTATTAAAGAGTGAGTCAACATTCACATGAATGAGCCAGCGAGGCCAAGAAAAGGCCACCGTGAGCGGAAGAGAAACCAAACAGCACATCATAAGGTAGGGTTGCTACTCTCAGCTCCCGGGTGATGTCATGAGAAGGGCGGGGCGCTGAACTCACAAATTATCTGATCAATGATTGGTCGGTCAATCCCAAACCCCACATATTAGATGACGTCAGCCGACTACTTCATTGCATCAACCCTAATTATGTTCTCCTGTTTGGACCGTCTTCCGCCCAGAGTCGCATTTCAGTAGTTGACCGAGCTTATCAAAGAGTCAACATTCACATGATTGAGCCAGTGAGGCCAAGTAAGGCTACCGTGAGCGGAAGAGAAACCAAACAGCACATCATAAGGTAGGGTTGCTATTCTGAGCTCCCGGATGACGTCATGAGGGTGGAGCTCTGTAATCCACATAGTATGTGTCCAATCATTGGTTATACCAAGTCCACGCCTATGAGATGACGTCAGCCGGGTACTTAAACGCAGCAACCCTAGGGATCTTATGTTCTCCTGTTTCGACCATCTTCCGCTCAGAGTCGCATTTTAGCAGGATAAGCAGCCGTCATTTTACATAATCTAGCGAGGCTAAACAAGGCCACCGTGAGCGGAAGGGGAATCAAACAGCACAACATAAGGTACGGTTGCTACTTTGAGTTGCCCGAGTGACGTCATGAGAAGGGCGGGATTTTGTACCTATAAACCATCTGACCAATGATTGGTCATGTAAAAGCCCCACCTATCACACGACGTCATCAGGATACTTCAACGCAACCCTACCTTATGTTCTCCTATTTGGACCGTCTTCCGCCCAAATTCGCATTTCAGCAGTTGACCGAGCTTATTAAAGAGTCAACATTTGCATGAATGAGCCAGCGAGGCCAAGAAAGACGACGTGAGGGGAAGAGAAACCAAACAGGACATCATAAGGTAGTGTTGCTACTCTGAGCTCCCGGGTGACGTCATGAGAAGAGCGAGGCTCTGAACACACAGATTATCTGATCAATGGTTATCATAAGGTAGTGTTGCTACTCTGAGCTCCCGGGTGACGTCATGAGAAGAGCGAGGCTCTGAACACACAGATTATCTGATCAATGGTTGGTCTGTAAGTTCCAAACCCCACCTATCACATGACGTCTTCCGGGTATTTCAACACACCAACCTTACCTTATGTTCTCCTTTTTGGACCGTCTTTCGCCCATAATCGCATTGCAGCAGTTGACCGAGCTTATCAAAGAGTCGACAAACAAATGAATGGGCCAGTGAGGCCAAGAAAGGCCACCGTGAGCCTAAGACAAACCAAACAGGACATCATAAGGAAGCGTTGTATTCTGAGTTTCCGAATGACGTCATGAGGATGGGGCTCCGTAATCCACATAGTATGTGTCCAATGATTGGTTGTATCCAGGCCACGACTATGAGATGACGTAAGCCTTGTACTTCAACGCAGTAACCCTATCTTATGTTCTCCTATTTGTACCGTCTTCCGCCCAGAGTCGCATTTCAGCAGTTGACCGAGCTTATCAAAGAGTCAACATTCACATGATTCAGCCAATGAGGCGAATTAAGGCCACCGCGAGCGGAAGAGAAACCAAACAGGACATCATAAGGTAGGGTTGCCACTCTGAGCTCCCGGGTGACGTCATGAAGGTGGAGCTCTGTAATCCACATAGTATGTGTCCAATGATTGGTTATACCCAGGCCCCGCCTATCAGATGACGTCAGCCGGGTACTTAAATGCACCAACCCTAGGGATCTTATGTTCTCCTGTTTCGACCATCTTCCGCTCAGAGTCGTATTTTAGCAGGATGAAGCCGCCGTCATTTTACATAATCTAGCGAGGCTAAACAAGGCCACCGTGAGCGGAAGAGGAATCAAACAGCACAACATAAGGTAAGGTTGCTACTTTGAGTTGCCAGAGTGACGTCATGAGAAGGGCGGGATTTTGTACCTATAAACCATCTGACCAATCGACAAGTCATGTCCAAGCCCCACCTATCAGACGACGTCATCCGCATACTTCAACGCAGCAACCCTATCTTATGTTCTATTTGGACCGTCTTCCGCCCAAATTCGCATTTCATCAGTTGACCGAGCTTATTAAAGAGTCGACATTGACATGAATGGGCCAGTGAGGCCAAGAAAGGCCACCGTGAGCGGAAGAGAAACCAAACAGGACATCATAAGGTAGGGTTGCTACTCTCAGTTCCCGGGTGACGTCATGAAGGTGGAGCTCTGTAATCCACATAGTATGTGTCCAATGATTGGTTATACCCAGGCCCCGCCTATCAGATGACGTCAGCCAGGTACTTCAACGCAGCAACCCTATCTTATGTTCTCCTGTTTACACCGTCTTCCGCTCAGAGTCGCATTTCAGCAGGATAAAGGCGCCTTCATTTCACATAATCCAGCGAGGCCAAACAAGGCCACCGTGAGCGGAAGAGGAATCAAACAGCACAACATAAGGTAGGGTTGCTACTCTGAGGTACCCGGGTGACGTCATGAGAAAGGCGGGGTTCGGAACCCACAAATTATCTGATCAATGATTGGTCGGTCAATTCCAATCCCCACCTATCAGATGACGTCATCCTGCTACTTCAACGTAGCAACCCAACCTTATGTTCTCCTGATCGGATCTTCTTCCGGTCAGAGTCGCATTTCAGCAGTTGACCAAGCTTATTAAAGAGTCAACATTCACATGAATGAGCCAGCGAGGCCAAGAAAGGCGACGTAAGGGGGAGAGAAACCAAACAGGACATCATAAGGAAGGGCTGCTACTCTGAGCTCCAGGGTGACGTCATGAGAAGAGCTGGGCTTTGAACACATAAATTATCTGATCAATTATTGGTCGGTTAATCCCAAACCCCACCTATCAGATGACGTCAGCCGATAACTTGAACGCAGCAACCCCATCTTATGTTCTCCTGTTTGGACCGTCTTCCGCCCAAATTCGCATTTCAGCAGTTGACCGAGCTTATTAAAGAGTCAACATTTGCATGAATGAGCCAACGAGGCTAAGAAAAGGCGGAAGAGAAACCAAACAGCACATCATAAGGTAGGGATGCTACTCTGAGCTCCCAGGTGAAGTCATGAGAAGGGCGGGGCGCTGAACACACAAATTATCTGATCAATGATTGGTCGGTCAATGCCAAACCCCACCTATCAGATGACGTCAGCCGACTACTTCATTGCAGCAACCCTAATTATGTTCTCCTGTTTGGACCGTCTTCCGCCTAGAGTCGCATTTCAGTAGTTGACCGAGCTTATCAAAGAGTCAACATTCACATGATTGAGCCAGAGAGGACAAGTAAGGCCACCGTGAGCCTAAGAGAAACCAAACAGGACATCATAAGGTAGGGTTGTATTCTGAGTTCCCGGTGACGTCAAAAGGCTGGAGCTCTGTAATCCACATAGTATGTGTCCAGTGATTGGTTGTACCCAGGCCACGCCTATGAGATGATATCAGCCGCGTACTTTAACGCAGCAACCCTATCTTATGTTTTCCTATTTGGACCGTCTTCCGCCCAGAGTCGCATTTCATCAGTTGACCGAGCTTATCAAAGAGTCAACATTCACATGATTGAGCCAATGAGGCCAATTAAGGCCACCGTGAGCGGAAGAGAAACCATACAGGACATCGTAAGGTAGGGTTGCTACTCTGAGTTCCCGGGTGACGTCATAAGGGTGGAGCTCTGTAATCTACATAGTATGTGTCCAATGATTGGTTATACCCAGGCCCCGCCTATCAGATGACGTCAGCCAGGTACTTCAACGCAGCAACCCTATCTTATGTTCTCCTGTTTACACCGTCTTCCGCTCAGAGTCGCATTTCAGCAGGATAAAGGCGCCTTCATTTCACATAATCCAGCGAGGTCAAACAAGGCTACCGTGAGCGGAAGAGGAATCAAACAACACAACATAAGGTAGGGTTGCTACTCTGAGGTACCCGGGTGACGTCATGAGAAAGGCGGGGTTCGGAACCCACAAATTATCTGATCAATGATTGGTCGGTCAATTCCAATCCCCACCTATCAGATGACGTCATCCGGCTACTTCAACGTAGCAACCCAACCTTATGTTCTCCTGATCGGACCTTCTTCCGGTCAGAGTCGCATTTCAGCAGTTGACCAAGCTTATTATAGAGTCAACATTCACATGAATGAGCCAGCGAGGCCAAGAAAGGCGACGTAAGGGGGAGAGAAACCAAACAGGACATCATAAGGAAGGGTTGCTACTCTGAGCTCCAGGGTGACGTCATGAGAAGAGCTGGGCTTTGAACACATAAATTATCTGATCAATTATTGGTCGGTTAATCCCAAACCCCACCTATCAGATGACGTCAGCCGACTACTTCATTGCAGCAAACCTCCCTAATTATGTTCTCCTGTTTGGACCGTCTTCCGCCCAGAGTCGCATTTCAGTAGTTGACCGAGCTTATCAAAGAGTCAACATTCACATGATTGAGCTAGAGAGGACAAGTAAGGCCACCGTGAGCGGAAGAGAAACCAAACAGGACATCATAAGGTAGGGTTGCTACTCTGAGTTCCCGGATGACGTCAAGAGGGTGGAGCTCTGTAATCCACATAGTATGTGTCCAATGATTGGTTATGCTCAGGCCACGCCTATCAGATGACGTCAGCCAGGTACTTCAACGCAGCAACCCTATCTTATGTTCTCCTGTTTACACCGTCTTCCGCTCAGAGTCGCGTTTCAGCAGAATAAAGGCGCCTTCATTTCACAAACAAGGCTACCGTGAGCGGAAGAGGAATCAAACAGCACAACATAAGGTAGGGTTGCTACTCTGAGGAACCCGGGTGACGTCATCAGAAGAGCTGGGCTTTGAACACATAAATTATCTGATCAATGGTTGGTCGGTAAGTTCCAAACCCCACCTGCCAGATGACGTTTTCCGGGTACTTCAGCACACCAACCCTACCTTATGCACTCCTTTTTGGACCGTCTTTCGCCCATAATCGCATTGCAGCAATTGACCGAGCTTATTTAAAGATTCGAAATTCATATGAATGGGCAAGTGATGCCAAGAAAGGCCACAGCGAGCCTAAGAGAAACCAAACAGTACATCATAAGGTAATGTTTTATTCTGAGTTCCTGGGTGGCGTCATAGGGTGGAGCTCCGTAATCCACATAGTATATGTCCAATGATAGGCTGTACCCAGGACACGCCTATGAGATGACGTCAGCCGTGTACTTCAACGCAGCAACCCTATCTTATGTTCTCCTGTTTGGACCGTCTTCCTCCCAGAGTCGCATTTCAGCAGTTGACCGAGCTAATCAAAGAGTCAACATTCACATGATTGAGCCAATGAGGCCAATTAAGGCCACCGTGAGCAAAAAGAGAAACCAAACAGGAAATCATAAGGTAGGGTTGATTCTCTCAGTTCCCGGGTGACGTCATGAAGGTGGAGCTCTGTAATCCACATAATATGTGTCCAATGATTGATTATACCCAGGCCCCGCCTATCAGATGACTCCAGCCAGGTACTTCAACGCAGCAACACTATCTTATGTTCTGTTTAGACCGTCTTCCGCTCAGAGTCGCATTTCAGCAGGATAAAGGCGCCTTCATTTCACATAATCCAGCGAGGCCAAACAAGGAGGCTACCGTGAGCGGAAGAGGAATCAAACAGCACAACATAAGGTAGGGTTGCTACTCTGAGGTACCGGGTGAAGTCATGAGAAAGACGGTGTTCGGAACCCACAAATAAACTAATCAATGATTGGTCTGTCAATTCCAATCCCCACCTATCAGATGACGTCATCCGGATACTTCAACACAGCAAACCTACCTTATGTTCTATTTGGACCGTCTTCCGCACAGAGTCGCATTTCAGCAGATGACCGAGCTTATGAAAGAGTCAAACATTCACATGAATTAGCCAGCGAGGCCAAGAGAGGGAACGTAAGGGGGAGAGAAACCAAACATATCATCATAAGGTAGGGTTGCTACTCTGAGCTCCTGGGTGACGTCATGAGAAGAGCTGGGCTTTGAACACATAAATTATCTGATCAATGATTGGTCGGTAAGTTTCAAACCCCACCTATCAGATGACGTAATCCGAATACTTCAACAGACCAACTCTTCCTTATGTTCTCCTATCTGTACCGTCTTCCGCCCAGAGTCGCATTTCACCAGTTGACCGAGCTTATCAAAGAGTCAACATTCACATGATTGAGCCAATGAGGCCAGTTAAGGCCACCGTGAGCGGAAGATAAACCAAACAGGACATCATAAGGTAGGGTTGCTACTCTGAGTTCCCGGGTGACGTCATGAGGATGGAACTCTGTAATCCACATAGTATGTGTCCAATGATTGGTTATACCCGGGCCTCGCCTATTAGATGACGTCAGCCAGGTACTTCAACGCAGCAACCCTATCTTATGTTCTTCTGTTTGGACCGTCTTCCACTCAGAGTCGCATTTCAGCAGGATAAAGCCGGCGTCATTTCACATAATCCAGCGAGGCTAACTAAACAAGGCCACCGTGACCGTAAGAGGAACCAAACAGCACAACATAAGGTAGGGTTGCTACTCTGAGTTGCCCGAGTGACGTCATGAAAAGCGCGGGGTATTGTATATACAAACAATCTGATCAATGATTGGTCGGTCATGCCCAAGAGCCACCTATCATATGACGTCATCCGGCTACTTCAATGCACCAACCCGACCTTATGTTCTGTTTTGAGAGTATTCTGCTCAGTGTCGCATTTCAGCATTTGCCCGAGCTTTATTATTATTATTATTATTATTATTATTATTACCATAAGGAGTCTTCTAGCCAGCGAGGCCAAGAAACGACTCCATGAGCGGAAAAGAAATCAAACAGCACAATATAAAGTAGGGTTGCTACTCTGAGTTGCCCGAGTGACGTCATGAGAAGGGCGGGATTTTGTACCTATAAGGCATCTGACCAATGATTGGTCATGTCCAAGCCCCACCTATGAAACGACGTCATCCGGCTACTTCAATAGAGCAACCCACCTTATGTTCTCCTATTTGTACTGTCTTCCGCTAAGAGTCGCATTTCAGCCGTTGACCGAGCTTATTGAAGAGTGAGTCAACAAACATTCACATGAATGAGCCAACGAGGACAAGAAAATGCCACCGTGAGCGGAAGAGGAATCAAACAGCACAACATAAGGTAGGGTTGCTACTCTGAGGTACCTGGGTGACGTCATGAGAAAGGCGGGGTTCGGAACCCATAAATTATCTGATCAATGATTGGTCGGTAAGTTCCAAACCCCACCTATCAGATGACGTCATCCGGCTACTTCAACGCAGCATCCGTACCTTATGTTCTCCTATTTGGACCGTCTTCCGCCCAGAATCGAATTTCAGCAGTTGACCGAGCTTATTAAAGAGTCAATATTCACATGAATGAGCCAGCGAGGCCAAGAAAGGCGACATAAGGGAGAGAGAAACCAAACAGGACATCATAAGGTAGGGTTGCTACTCTGACCTCACGGGTGACGTCATGGGAAGATTTGGGCTTTGAACACATAAGTTATCTGATCAATGCTTGGTCTGGAAGTTCCAAACCCCACCTATCAGATGACGTTATCCGAATACTTCAACACACCAACCCTAACTTATATTCTCCTTTTTTGACCGTCTTCCGCTCATAGTCGAATTGCAGTAGTTGACCAAGCTTATTTAAGAGTCGACATTCACATGTATGAGCGAGCCAACGAGGCCAAGAAAGGCCACCGTGACCGGAAGAGAAATCAAACAGCACAATATAAAGTAGGGTTGCTACTCTGAGTTGGCCGAGTGACGTCATGAGAAGGGCGGGATTTTGTACCTATAAGGCATCTGACCAATGATTGGTCATGTCCAAGCCCCACCTATGAAACGACGTCATCCGGCTACTTCAATAGAGCAACCCACCTTATGTTCTCCTATTTGTACTGTCTTCCGCTAAGAGTCGCATTTCAGCAGTTGACCGAGCTTATTGAAGAGTGAGTCAACAAACATTCACATGAATGAGCCAACGAGGCCAAGAAAGGCCACCGTGAGCGGAAGAGAAACCAACAGCACAACATAAGGTACGGTTGCTACTCTGAGCTCCCGGGTGATGTCATGAGAAGGGCGGGGCGCTGAACACACAAATTATCTGATCAATGATTGGTCGGTCAATCCCAAACCCTACCTATCAGATTACGTCAGCCGACTACTTCATTGCAGCAACAGTAATTATGTTCTCCTGTTTGGACCGTCTTCCGCCTAGAGTCGCATTTCAGCAGTTGACCGAACTTATTAGTCAACATTCACATGAATGAGCTAGCGAGGCCAAGAAAGGCGACGTAAGGGGGAGAGAAACCAAACAGGACATCATAAGGTAGGGTTGCTACGCTGAGCTCCCGCGTGACGTCATGAGAAGAGCTGGGATTTGAATACATAAATTATCTGATTAATGATTGGTCGGTAAGTTGCAAACCCCACATATCAGATGACGTCATCCGGCTACTTCAACGCAGCAACCGTACCTTATGTTCTCCTATTTGGACCGTCTTCCGCCCAGAATCGCATTGCAGCAGTTGACCGAGCTTATTAAAGAGTCAATATTCACATGAATGAGCCAGCGAGGCCAAGAAAGGCGACATAAGGGAGAGAGAAACCAAACAGGACATCATACGGTAGGGTTGCTACTCTGACCTCACGGGTGACGTCATGGGAAGATTTGGGCTTTGAACACATAAGTTATCTGATCAATGCTTGGTCTGGAAGTTCCAAACCCCACCTATCAGATGACGTTATCCGAATACTTCAACACACCAACCCTAACTTATATTCTCCTTTTTTGACCGTCTTCCGCCCATAGTCGCATTGCAGTAGTTGACCAAGCTTATTTAAGAGTCGACATTCACATGTATGAGCGAGCCAACGAGGCCAAGAAAGGGCACCATGAGCGGAAGAGAAACCAAACATCACATCATAAGGTAGGGTTGTTACTCTGAGCTCCCGGATGATGTCATGAGAAGGGCGGGGCTCTGAGCGCAAAAATCATCTGATCAATGATTGGTCGGTCAATCCCAAACCCCACCTATCAGATGACGTCAGCCGACAACTTCAACGCAGCAACACTATCTTATGTTCTCCTGTTTGGACCGTCTTCCGCTCAGAGTCACATTTCAGCAGGATAAAGCGGCCGTCATTTCACATAATCCAGCGAGGCTAACTAAACAAGGCCACCGTGACCGTAAGAGGAACCAAACAGCACAACATAAGGTAGGGTTGCTACTCTGAGTTGCCCGAGTGACGTCATGAAAAGGGCGGGGTATTGTATATACAAACAATCTGATCAATGATTGGTCGGTCATGCCCAAGAGCCACCTATCATATGACGTCAACCTTATGTTCTGTTTGGAGCGTCTTCTGCTCAGTGTCGCATTTCAGCATTTGCCCGAGCTTTATTATTATTATTATTGTTATTATTATTACCATAAGGAGTCTTCTAGCCAGCGAGGCCAAGAAAGGCCTCCGTGAGCGGAAGAGAAATCAAACAGCACAATATAAAGTAGGGTTGCTACTCTGAGTTGGCCGAGTGACATCATGAGAAGGGCGGGATTTTGTACCTATAAGGCATCTGACCAATGATTGGTCATGTCCAAGCCCCACCTATGAAACGACGTCATCTGGCTACTTCAATAGAGCAACCTACCTTACGTTCTCCTATTTGTACCGTCTTCCGACCAATCATTGATCAGATTGTTTGTATATACAATACCCCGCCCTTCTCATGACGTCACTCGGGCATCTCAGAGTAGCAACCACGGTGGCCTTGTTTAGTTAGCCTCGCTGGATTATGTGAAATGACGGCGGCTTTATCCTGCTGAAATGCTACTCTGAGCGGAAGACGGTCCAAACAGGAGAACATAAGATATTGTTGCTGAGTTGAAGTTGTCGGCTGACGTCATCTGATAGGTGGGGTTTGGGATTGACCGACCAGTCATTGATCAGATAATTTGTGGGTTGAGCCCGGCCCTTCTCATGACATCATCCGGGAGCTCATAGAAGCAACTACAGCAATGCGATTATGGGCGAAAGACGGTCGAAAAAGGAGAACATAAGGTAGGGTTGGTGTGTTGAAATACCCGGAAGACTTCATCTGATAGGTTGTGTTTGGAACTTACCGAGCAATCATTGATCAGACAATTCATGTGTTCAAAGCCCAGCTCTTCTCATGACGTCACCCGGGAGCTCAGAGTAGCAACTCATGAGAAGAGCTGGGCTCTGAACACACAAATTATCTGATCGATGGTTGGTCGGTAAGTACCAAACCCCACCTATCAGATGACGTCTTCCGGGTACTTCAACACACCAACACTAGCTTATGTTCTCCTTTTTGGACCGTCTTTCGCCCAAAATCACATTGCAACAGTTGACCGATCTTATTAATGAGGCGACATTCACATGAATGGGCCAGTGAGGCCAAGAAAGGCCACCGTGAGCCTAAGAGAAACCAAACAGCACATCATAAGGTAGGGTTGTATTCTGAGTTCCCGGGTGACGTCATGAGGGTGGAGCTCCGTAATCCACATAGTATGTGTCAAATGATTGGTTGTACTCAGGGCACGCCTATGAGATGACGTCAGCCAGGTACTTCAACGCAGCAACCCTATCTTATGTTCTCCTGTTTGGACCGTCTTCCGCCCAGAGTCGCATTTCAGCAGTTGACCGAGCTTATCAAAGAGTCAACATTCACATGATTGAGCCAATGAGGCCAATTCAGGCCGCCGTTAGCGGAAGATAAACCAAACAGGAAATCATAAGGTAGGGTTGCTACTCTGAGTTCCCGGGTTACATCATAAGGGTGGAGCTCTGTAATCCACATAGTATGTGTCCAATGATTGGTTATACCCAGGCCCCGCCTATCAGATGACGCCAGCCAGGTACTTCAACGCAGCAACCCTATCTTATGTTCTCCTATTTGGACCGTCTTCCGCCCAGAGTCACATTTCAGTAGTTGACCGAGCTTATTAAACAGTCAACATTCACATGAATGAGCCAGCGAGGCCTAGAAAGGCGACGTAAGGGGGAGAGAAACCAAACATGACATCATAAGGTAGGGTTGCTACTCTGAGCTCCCGGGTGACGTCATGAGAAGAGCTGGGCTTTGAACAGATAAATTATCTGATCAATGATTGGTCGGTAAGTTACAAACCCCACCTATCAGATGACGTCATCCGGGTACTTAAACACACCAACCCTACCTTGTGTTCTCCTTTTTTGACCGTCTTGGGCCCATAGTGGCATTGTAGTACTTGACCGAGCTTATTAAAGAGTCGACATTCACATGTATGAGCGAGCCAACGAGGCCAAGAAAGGCCACCGTGAGCGGAAGAGAAACCAAACAGCACATCATAAGGTAGGGTTGCTACTCTGAGCTCCCGGGTGACGTCATGAGAAGAGCTGGGCTTTGAACACATAAATTATCTGATCAATGATTGGTCGGTCAATCCCAAACCCCACCTATCAGATGACGTCAGCCGACAACTTCAACGCAGAAACCCTATCTTATGTTCTTTTGTTTGGACCGTCTTCAGCTCAGAGTCGCACTTCAGCAGGATAAAGCCGCCGTCATTTCACATAATCCAGCGAGGCTAACTAAACAAGGCCACTGTGACCGGAAGAGGAACTAAACAGCACAACATAAGGTAGGGTTGCTACTCTGAGTAGCCCGAGTGACGTCATGAGAAGGACGGGGTATTGTATATACAAACAATCTGATCAATGATTGTTCGATCATGGCCAAGAGCCACATATCATATTACGTCATCCTTATGGTCTGTTTGGACCGTCTTTGGAGTGTCGCATTTCACCATTTGCCGAGCTTTATTATTATTATCATTGTTATTATTATTACCATAAGGAGTCTTCTAGCCAGCGAGGCCAAGAAAGGCTTCCGTGAGCGGAAGAGAAATCAAACAGCACAATATAAAGTAGTGTTGCTACTCTGAGTTGCCCGAGTGACGTCATGAGAAGGGCGAGATTTTGTACCTATAAGGCATCTGACCAATGATTGGTCATGTCCAAGCCCCACCTATGAAACCACGTCATCCGGCTACTTCAAAAGGACAACCCATCTTATGTTCTCCTATTTCTACCGTCTTCCGCCCAGAGTCGCATTTCAGCAATTGACCGAGCTTATTAGAGAGTGAGTCAATATTCACATGAATGAGCCAACGAGGCCAAGAAAAGGCCACCGTGAGCGGAAGAGAAACCAAACAGCACATCATAAGGTAGGGTTGCTACTCTGAGTTCCTTGGGGACGTCATGAGGGTGGAGCTCTGTAATCCACATAGTATGTGTCCAATGATTGGTTATACCCAGGCCCCGCTTATCAGATGACGTCAGCCAGGTACTTCAACGCAGCAACCCTATCTTATGTTCTCCTGTTTAGACCGTCTTCCGCTCAGAGTCGCATTTCAGCAGGATAAAGGCGCCTTCTTTTCACATAATATAACGAGGCCAAACAAGGCTATCGTGAGCGGAAGAGGAATCAAACAGCACAACATAAGGTAGGGTTGCTACTCTGAGGTACCCGGGTGCCGTCTTGAGAAAGGCGGGGTTCGGAACCCACAAATTATCTGAGCAATGATTGGTCGGTCAATTCCAATCCCCACCTATCAGATGATGTCATCCGGCTACTTGAACGCAGCAACCCTACCTTATGTTCTCCTGTTTGGACCGTATTCCGCCCCGAGTCGCATTTCAGTAGTTGACAAAGCTTATCAAAGAGTCAACATTCACATGAATGGGTCAGTGAGGCCAAGTAAGGCCACCGTGAGCGGAAGAGAAACCAAAACAGGACATCATAAGGTAGGGTTGCTACTCTGAGCTCCCGGGTGACGTCATAAGGGTGGAGCTCTGTAATCCACATAGTATGTGTCCAATGATTGGTTATACCCAGGTCAAGCCTATCAGATGACGTCAACCGGGTACTTCAACGCACCAACCCTAGGGATCTTATGTTCTCCTGTTCGACCATCTTCCGCTCAGAGTCGCATTTTAGCAGGATAAAGCCGCCGTCATTTTACAAAATCTAGCGAGGCTAAACAAGGCCACCGTGAGCGGAAGAGGTATCAAACAGCACAACATAACGTACGGTTGGCACTTTGAGTTGCCGAGTGACGTCATGAGATGGCCGGGATTTTGTACCTATAAACCATCTGACCAATGATTGGTCATGTCCAAGCCCCACCTATCAGACGACGTCATCCGAATACTTCAACACACCAAACCTACCTTATGTTCTCCTTTTTGGAACGTCTTCCGCCCATAGTCGCATTGCAGTAGTTGACCGAGCTTATTAAAGAGTCGACATTCACATGTATGAGCGAACCAACGAGGCCAAGAAAGGCCACCGTGAGCGGAAGAGAAACCAAACATCACATCATAAGGTAGGGTTGCTTCTCTGAGCTCCCGGATGATGTCATGAGAAGGGCGGGGCGCTGAACACACAAATTATCTGATCAATGATTGGTCGATCAATCCCTACCCCACCTATCAGATGACGTCAGCCGACAACTTCAACGCAGCAACCCTATCTTATTTTCTCATGTTTGGACCGTCTTCCGCTCAGAGTCGCATTTCAGCAGGATAAAGCCGCCGTCAGTTCACAAAATCCAGCGAGGCTAACTAAACAAGGCCACCGTGACCGGAAGAGGAACCAAACAGCACAACATAAGGTAGGGTTGCTACTCTGAGTTGCCCGAGTGACGTCATGAAAAGGTTGGGGTATTGTATATACAAACAATCTGATCAATGATTGGTCGGTCATGCCCAAGAGCGACCTACCATATGACGTCATCCTTATGTTCTGTTTGGAGCGTCTTCTGCTGAGTGTCGCATATAGTATTATTATCATTGTTATTATTATTACCATAAGGAGTCTTCTAGCCAGCGAGGCCAAGAAAGGCCTCCGTGAGCGGAAGAGAAATCAAACAGCACAATATAAAGTAAGGTTCCTACTCTGAGTTGCCCGAGTAACATCATGAGAAGGGCGGGATTTTGTACCTATAAGGCATCTGACCAATGATTGGTCATGTCCAAGCCCCACCTATCAGGCGACGTCATCCGGCTACATCAATAGAGCAACCCACCTCATGTCTTCCTATTTGTACCGTCTTCTGCCCAGAGTCGCATTTCACCAGTTGACCGAGCTTTTCAAAGAGTCAACATTCACATGATTGAGCCAATCATGTGAATGAGCCCTTATAATGACGTCATCCGGGTAACTCACAAGGAATTTTTGCTCTGAGGCTCAGCTCTGTCATCTGTTCTTGAGACTACCTCACCCAAGCGGGAAAAGGCAACCATGTATGAAAAGAAAAATCATTATCATTATCATTATTATAATCGTCATTATCATTATTATCAGTATTATGACTGAAGTAAATTGGAACACTCTGGTATACTGGGGTCAACGTGCTGTCAATGGATTGAACCATTGAAAGGTCTGTGGGGCCTGGCTGCAGATAGGGAGCTGTGGTTTTGGTGCATTACATATGACAGCTAGAGAATGGATGTGAGTGGAAGTGGCCTTTCTTCATCTGTTTCTGATGTGAGAAGGAGATGGAGTGAGTATTTTGAAGGTCTGTTGAATGTGTTTGATGATAGAGTGGCAGATATAGGGTGTTTTGGTCGAGGTGGTGTGCAAAGTGAGATGGTTAGGGAGAATGATTTGGTAAACAGGGGGTTGAGGCCTGGCTGTGGGGTTGATACTTTTCGGGCAAATGCTGAAATGTGACTCTTAGGAAAAGACGGTCCAAAGAGAACATAAGATAGTTTTGGTTTGTTAAAGTACCTGGATGACGTTTTGTGATAGGTTGGGTTTAGTAATTACCGACCTATCATTGATCAGAAAATTTATGGTTTCAGAGCCCCGCCCTTCTCATGACTTCATTCGGGTAGCTCAGAGTGGCAACCCTACATTATGTTGTGCTGTTCGGTTCCTCTTCCGTTCACTGTGCTCTTGTTCGAATCTCGCTGGCTTATGTGATATGAGGACAGCTTTATCCTGCTTAATGCGACTCTGAGCGGAAGACGGTTCAAAAAGGAAAACATAAATTGGGTTACTGCGTTGAAGTACCCTGCTGTCGTCATTTGATAGACGGGGCCTGGGCATAACCAATCATTGGACAAATACTTTGTGGATTACAGAGCTCCACCCTCATGATGTCACCCGGGAACTCAGAGTAGCAACCCTACCTTATGATGTCCTGCTTGGTTTCTCTTCCGCTCACGGTCGCCTTTCTTGGCCTCGCTGGCTCATTCATGTGAATGTTGACTCTTTAATAAGCTCAGTCTACTACTGAAATGCGACTCTGTGCGGAAGACGGTCGAAACAGGAGAACATAAGGTAGGGTTGCTGCGTTGAAGTAGCCGGCTGACGTTATCTGAGAGGTGGGGCTTGGACATGACCAATCATTGGTCAGATGGCTTATAGGTACAAAATCCCGCCCTTCTCATGACATCACTCGTTCAACTCAGAGTAGCAACCTTACCTTATGTTGTGCTGTTTAGTTCCTCTTTCGCTCACGGAGGCCTTTCTTGGCGTCGCCTGCTCATGCGAAATAACAATTGTTTATGGTAAAAAAAAAACACAACTTGGTGAAACCCAACTCTGAGCGGAAGACGGTCCAAACAGAAGAAGTACGCGGCTGACGTCATCTGATAGGCGGGGCCTGGGCATGACCGACCAAATCTTTGGGCAGATATTTTGTGGATTCAGAGCCCCGCCCTTCTCATGACGTCACTCGGTAGCTCAGACTTTCTTAACCTCGCTGGTTCATTTGAATGACGACACTTTATGGTAAAAAAAAAGGGCACTCTGAGCGGAAGACGGTCCAAACAGGAGAACATAAGGTAGGGTTGTTGCGTTGAAGTATCCGGATGACGTCATATGAGAAGTGGCGCTTGGGCATGACCGACCAATCATTGATCAGATAGTCTGCATATACAAACCCCCCTTATGATGACGTCATCCGGGTAACTCAGAGGAATTTTTGCTCTGAGGCTCAGCTATGTCATCTGTTCTTGAGACTACCTCACCCAAGCGGGAAAAGGCAACCATGTATGAAAAGAAAAATCATTATCATTATCATTATTATAATCATCATTATCATTATTATCAGTATTATGACTGAAGTAAATTGGAACACTCTGGTATACTGGGGTCAACGTGCTGTCAGTGGATTGAACCATGGAAAGGTCTGTGGGGCCTGGCTGCAGATAGGGAGCTGTGGTTTTGGTGCATTACATATGACAGCTAGAGAATGGATGTGAGTGGAAGTGGCCTTTCTTCATCTGTTCCTGATGTGAGAAGGAGATGGAGTGAGTATTTTGAAGGTCTGTTGAATGTGTTTGATGATAGAGTGGCAGATATAGGTGTTTTGGTCGAGGTGGTGTGCAAAGTGAGATGGTTAGGGAGAATGATTTGGTAAACAGGGGGTTGAGGCCTGGCTGTGGGGTTGATACTACTCATTGTGGGTGGAGTGGTGTGTGGGGGCAGGGTGTTGTGGCTGAGATTCAGGTGGTGGGGTGGATAGCGGCCATCGTTGCAGCTGGTGGTATGTAGCACACAGGTTGGCGACGGCGGTGTGGGTCATAACTCAGCCCTCATGTTGTGCTGTTTGATTCCTCTTTTGCTCACGGGGTCAGATAATTTGTGGGTTCAGAGCCCCGCCCTTCTCATGACTTCATTCGGGTAGCTCAGAGTGGCAACCTTACATTATGTTGTGCTGTTCGGTTCCTCTTCCGTTCACTGTGCTCTTGTTTGAATCTCGCTGGCTTATGTGATATGAGGACGGCTTTATCCTGCTGAAATGCGACTCTGAACGGAAGATGGTCCAAAAAGGAAAACATAAATTTGGTCACTACGTTGAAGTACCCGGCTTTCGTCATCTGCTAGACGGGGCCTTGGTATAACCAATGATTGGATAGATACTTTGTGGATTACAGAGCTCCACCCTCATGATGTCACCCGTGAGCTCAGAGTAGTAACCCTACCTTATGATGTCCTGTTTGGTTTCTCTTCCGCTCACGGTCGCCTTTCTTAGCCTCGCTGGCTCATTCATGTGAATGTTGACTCTTTAATAAGCTCAGTCTACTACTGAAATGCGACTCTATGCGGAAGATGGTCCAAACAGGAGAACATAAGGTAGGGATCCTGCGTTGAAGTAGCCGGATGACGTCGTGTGATAGGTGGGACTTGGACATGACCAATCATTGGTCAGATGGTTTATAGGTACCAAACCCCGACCTTCTTATGACGTCACTCGGGCAACTCAGAGTAGCAACCTTACCTTATGTTGTGCTGTTTAGTTCCTCTTTCGCTCACGGAGACCTTTCTTGGCGTCGCCTGCTCATGCGAAATGACAATTGTTTATGGTAAAAAAAGGAACACGATCAACTTGGTGAAACCCAACTCTGAGCGGTTGACGGTCCAAACAGGAGAACATAAGATAGGGTTGTTGCTACGAAGTACCCGGCTGACGTCATCTGATAGGCGGGGCCTGGGCATGACCGACCAAATCTTTGGGCAGATATTTTGTGGGTTCAGAGCCCCGCCCTTCTCATGACGTCACTCGGTAGCTCAGACTTTCTTAACCTCGCTGGATCATTTGAATGACGACACTTTATGGTAAAAAAAGGGCACTCTGAGCGGAAGACGGTCCAAACAGGAGAACATAAGGTAGGGCTGCTGCGTTGAAGTACTCGGATGACGTCATATGATAGGTGGCTCTTGGGCATGACCGGCCAATCACTGATCAGATAGTTTGTATATACAAAACCCCGCCCTTATCATGACGTCATCCGGGTAACTCAGAGGAATTTTTGCTCTGAGGCTCAGCTATGTCATCTGTTCTTGAGACTACCTCAGCCAAGCGGGAAAAGGCAACCATATATGAAAAGAAAAATCATTATCATTATCATTATTATAATTATCATTATCATTATTATCAGTATTATGACTGAAGTAAATTGGAACACTCTGGTATACTGGGGTCAACGTGCTGCCAATGGATTGAACCATGGAAAGGTCTGTGGGGCCTGGCTGCAGATAGGGAGCTGTGGTTTTGGTGCATTACATATGACAGATAGAGAATGGATGTGAGTGGAGGTAGCCTTTCTTCATCTGTTCCAGATGTGAGAAGGAGATGGAGTGAGTATTTTGAAGGTCTGTTGAATGTGTCTGATGATAGAGTGGCAGATATAGGGTGTTTTGGTCGAGGTGGTGTGCAAAGTGAGATGGTTAGGGAGAATGATTTGGTAAACAGGGGGTTGAGGCCTGGCTGTGGGGTTGATACTACTCATTGTGGATGGAGTGGTGTGTGGGGGCAGGGTGTTGTGGCTGAGATTCAGGTGGTGGGGTGGATAGCGGCCATCGTTGCAGCTGGTGGTGTGTAGCACACAGGTTGGCGACGGCGGTGTGGGTCATAACTCAGCCCTCATGTTGTGCTGTTTGATTCCTCTTTCGCTCACGGGGTCAGATAATTTGTGGGTTCAGAGCCCCGCCCTTCTCATGACTTCATTCGGGTAGCTCAGAGTGGCAACCCTACATTATGTTGTGCTGTTCGGTTCCTCTTCCGTTCACTGTGCTCTTGTTTGAATCTCGCTGGCTTATGTGATATGAGGACGGCTTTATCCTGCTGAAATGCGACTCTGAACGGAAGACGGTCCAAAAAGGAAAACATAAATTGGGTTACTGCGTTGAAGTACCCTGCTGTCGTCATCTGATAGACGTGGCCTTGGTATAACCAATGATTGGACAGATACTTTGTGGATTACAGAGCTCCACCCTCATGATGTCACCTGGGAACTCAGAGTAGCAACCCTACCTTATGATGTCCTTTTTGGTTTCTCTTCCGATCACGGTGGCCTTTCTTGGCCTCGCTGGCTCATTCATGTGAGTGTTGACTCTTTAATAAGCTCGGTCAACTGCTGAAATGTGAGTCGGGGCGGAAGACGGTCCAAACAGGAGAACATAAGATAGGGTTGCTGCTATGAAGTACCCGGCTGACGTCATCTGATAGGCGAGGCCTGGGCATGACCGACCAAATTTTTGGGGAGATATTTTTTGTGCTCAGAGCCGCGCCCTTCTCATGACGTCACCCAATAGGTCAGCGAAGCAACCCTTATGTTGTGCTATTTGGTTCCTCTTCCGCTCATGGAGGCCTTTCTTAGCCTCGCTTGCTCATTTGAATGACGACACTTTATGATAAAAAAAATAAGGGTACTCTGAGTGGAAGACGGTCCAAACAGGAGAACATTAGATAGGTTTGCTGTGTTGAAGTTCCCGGCTGACGTCTTATGATAGGTGGGGCTTGGGATTGACCGACCAATCATTGATCAGATAATTTGTTGGGCCAGAACCCCGATTTTCTCATGACGTCATCAGGGTAACTCAGAGTAGCAACCCTACCTTATGTTGTGCTCTATGGTTCATCTTCCGCTCACGGTGGCCTTGTTTGGTTTCGCTGGCTTATGTGAAATGACGACGGCTTTATCCTGCTGAAATGGGACTCTGTGCGGAAGACGGTCCAAATAGGAAAACATAAGATAGGATTGCTGTGTTGAAGTTCCCGGCTGACGTCATCTCACAGGTGGGGCCTGGGAATAACCAATCATTGGACAGATAGTTTGTGGATTACAGAGATTCGCCCTGCTCACATCGTCATCCGGGAGCTCAGAGGAGCAACCTTACCTTATGTTGTGCTGTTTGATTCCTCTTCCGCTCACGGAGGCCTTTCTAGGCCTCGCAGGCTAGAAGACTCCTTATGGTAATAATGATGATAACAAAAAGCTCGGGCAAATGATGAAATGCGACTCTGAGCAGAAGACGGTCCAAACAAAACATAAGATAGTTTTGGTTTCTTGAAGTAACGGGATGACGTTATCTAATAGGTAGGGCTTGGGACTCACCGACCAATCATTGATCAGGTAATTTGTGGGTTCAGAACCCCGCCCTTCTCATGACGTCACCAGGTAGCTAAGCATATGAACCCTACTTTATGTTGTTCTGTTTGGTTTCTCTTCCGATCACGGTGGCCTTGTTTGACCTCGCTGGCTTAACAGGTGAACATAAGATAGGGTTGCTGTTGTCGGCTGACGTCATCTGATAGGTGGGGTTTGGGATTCACCAACCAATCATTGATCAGATAATTTGTGGGTTCACAGCCCCGCCCTTCTCATGACGTCATCCGGGAGCTCAGAGAAGCAACCCTACCTTATGATGTGCTGTTTGGTTTCTCTTTCGCTCACCGTGGCCTTTCTTTGCCTCGTTGCTCGCTTATACATGTGAATGTCGACTCTTTGATAAGCTCGGTCAACTACTGGAATGCGACTATGGGCGGAAGACGGTCAAAAAAGGAGAACATAAGGTAGGGTTAGAGTGTTGAGGAATTCGGATGACGTCATCTGATAGTTGTGGTTTGGAACTTACCGACCAATCATTGATCAGACAATTTATGTGTTCAAAGCCCAGCTCTTCTTATGACGTCACCCGGGAACTCAGAGTAGCAAACGTACCTTATGATGTCTGTTTGGTTTCTCTTCCCCTCACGTAGTCTTTCTTTGCCTCTCTGGCTCATTCATGTGAATGAGCAACCCTGCCTTTAATAAGTTCGGTCAACTGCTGAAATGCGTCTCTGGGCGGAAGATCGTCTAAATAGGAGAACATAAGGTAGGGTTGCTGCGTTGAAGTATCCGGATGACGTCGCCTGATAGGTGGGGCTTGGACATGACCAATCGATTGGTCAGATGCCTTATAGGTACAAAATCCTGCCCTTCTCATGACGTCACTCGGGCAACTCAGAGTAGCAACCCTACTTTATATTGTGCTGTTTGATTTCTCTTCCGCTCACGGATGCCTTTCTTGGCATCGCTGCCTAGAAGACTACTTATGGTAATAATAATAACAATGATAATGAAAATAAAGCTCGGGCAAATGCTGAAATGCGACACTGAGCAGAAGACGCTCCAAACAGAACATAAGGTTGACGTCACTACCTTATGATGTGCTGTTTGGTTTCTCTTCCGCTCACGGTGGCCTTTTCTTGGCCTCGTTGGCTCATTCATGTGAATGTTGACTCTCTCTTAATAAGCTCGGTCAAACTGAACTGCTGAAATGGACTCTGGTGGAAGACGGTCCAAATAGGAGAACATAAGGTAGGTTGCTGCGTTAAAGTAGCCGGATGACTTTCTCTGAATAGGTGGGATTGGAATTGACCGACCAATCATTGATTAGGATAATCTATGGGTTCCGAACCCAGCCTTTCTCATGACGTCCACCGGGTACCTCAGAGTAGCAACCCTACCTATGTTGTGCTGTTTTATTCCTCTTTCCGCTCACGGTTAGCCTTGTTTGCCTCGCTGGATTATGTGAAATGAAGGCGCCTTTATCCTGCTGAAATGCGACTCTGAGCGGAAGACGGTCTAATCAGAACAGAAGATAGGGTTGCTGCGTTGAAGTAACTCTGGCCTTTTCTTGGCCTCGTTGGCTCATTCATGTGAATGTTGACTCACTCTTTAATAAGCTCGGTCAACTGCTGAAATGCGACTCTGGGCAGAAGAACATACGAATAGGAGAACATAAGGTTGGTTGCTCTATTGAAGTAGCCGGATGACGTCGTTTCATAGGTGGGGCTTGGACATGACCAATCATTGGTCAGATACCTTATAGGTAAAAAATCCCGCCCTTCTCATGACATCACTCGGGCAACTCAGAGTAGCAATCCTACTTTTATATTGTGCTGTTTGATTTCTCTCCGCTCACGGAGGCCTTTCTTGGCCTCGCTGGCTGGAAGACCCCTTATGGTAATAATAATAACAATAATTATAATAATAAAGCTCGGGCAAATGCTGAAATGGGACACTGAGCAGAAGATGCTCCAAACAGAACATAAGGATGACGTCACATGATAGGTGGCTCTTGGGCATGACCGACCAATCATTTATCTGATTGTTTGTATATACAATACCACGCCCTTCTCATGACGTCACTCGGGTAACTCAGAGTAGCAACCCTACCTTATGTTGTGCTTTTTGGTTCCTCTTCCGGTCAAGGTGGCCTTGTTTAGTTAGCCTCTCTGTATTCTGTGAAATGACGGCGGCTTTATCCTGCTGAAATGAGACTCTGAGCGGAAGACGGTCCAAACAGGAGAACATAAGATAGGGTTGCTGTTGTCGAAAGACGTCATCTGATAGGTGGGGTTTGGGATTGACCGACCAATCATTGATCAGATAATTTGTGGGTTCAGAGCCCCACCCTTCTCATGACGTCATCCAGGAGCTCAGAGAAGCAACCCTACCTTATGATATGCTGTTTGGTTTCTCTTTCGCTCACGGTGGCCTTTCTTGGCCTTGTTGCTCGCTTATACATGTGAATGTCGACTCTTTAATAAGCTCGGTCAACTACTGGAATGCGACTATGGGCGGAAGACGGTCAAAAAAGAACATAAGGTAGGGTTGGTGTGTTGAGGAATTCGGATGACGTCATCTGATAGTTTGGGTTTGGAACTTACCGACCAATCATTGATTAGACAATTTATGTATTCAAAGCCCAGCTCTTCTCATGACGTCATCCGGGAACTCAGAGTAGCAACCCTACCTTATGATTTCCTGTTTGGTTTCTCTTACGCTCACGGTGGCCTTACTTGGCCTCTCTGGCTCAATCATGTGAATGTTGACTCTCTCTTTAATAAGCTCGGTCAACTGCTGAAATGCGACTCTGGGCGGAAGACGTTCCAAACATGAGAACATAATTAGGGGTGCTGCAATGAAGTAGTCGGCCGACGTCATCTGATAGGTGGGGTTTGGGATTGGCCGAACACTCATTGATCAGATAATTTGTGTGCTCAGCGCCCCGCACTTCTCATGACATCACCCGGGAGCTCAGAGTAGCAACCCTACCTTATGATGTGCTGTTTGGTTTCTCTTCCGCTCACGGTGGCCTTTTCTTGGCCTCGTTGGCTCATTCATGTGAATGTTGACTCTCTCTTTAATAAGCTCGGTCAACTGCTGAAATGCGACTCTGGGCGGAAGACGGTCCAAATAGGAGAACATAAGGTAGGGTTGCTGCGTTAAAGTAGCCGGATGACTTTATCTGATAGGTGGGGATTGGAATTGACCGACCAATCATTGATCAGATAATCTATGGGTTCCGAACCCAGCCTTTCTCATGACGTCCACCGGGTACCTCAGAGTAGCAACCCTACCTTATGTTGTGCTGTTTGATTCCTCTTCCGCTCACGGTAGCCTTGTTTGGCCTCGCTGGATTATGTGAAATGAAGGCGCCTTTATCCTGCTGAAATGCGACTCTGAGCGGAAGACGGTCTAATCAGGAGAACATAAGATAGGGTTGCTGCGTTGATGTAACTGGCTGACGTCATCTGATAGGCGGGGCCTGGGTATAACCAATCATTGGACACATACTATGTGGATTACAGAGCTCCACCTTCATGACGTCACCCGGGAACTGAGAGTAGCAACCCTACCTTATGATGTGCTGTTTGGTTTCTCTTCCGCTCACGGAGGCCTTTCTTAGCCTCGCTGGCTAGAAGACTCCTTATGGTAATAATGATAATAATAATAATAATAATAACAATAATAATAATAATAGAGCTCGGGCAAATGCTAATATGCGACACTGAGCAGAAGACGCTCCAAACAGAACATAAGGTCGGGTCGGTGCATTGAAGTACCCGAATGACGTCATATGATAGGTGGCTCTTGGGCATGACCGACTAATCATTGATCAGATTGTTTGTATATACAATACCCCGCCCTTTTCATGACGTCACTCGGGCAACTCAGAGTAGCAACCCTACATTATGTTGTGCTGTTTGGTTCCTCTTCCGGTCACGGTGGCCTTGTTTAGTTAGCCTCGCTGGATTATGTGAAATGACGGCGGCTTTATCCTGCTGAAATGCGACTCTGGGCGGAAGACGGTTCAAACAGGAAAACATAAGATAGGGTTGTTGCGTTGAAGTTGTCGGCTGACGTCATCTGATAGGTGGGGTTTAGGATTGACCGACCAATCATTGATCAGATAATTTGTGGGTTCAGAGCCCCGCCCTTCTCATGACATCATCCGGGAGCTCAGAGAAGCAACCCTACCTTATGATGTGCTGTTTGGTTTTTCTTCCGCTCACGGTGGCCATCTTGGCCTCGTTGGCTCGCTCATACATGTGAATATCGACTCTTTTATAAGCTCGGTCAACTACTGCAATGCGACTATGGGCGGAAGATGGTTAAAAAAGAACATAAGGTAGCGTTGGTGTGTTGAAGTATTCGGATGACGTCATCTGATAGGTGGGGTTTGGAACTTACCGACCAATCATTGATCAGATAATTTATGTGTTCAGAGCCCAGCTCTTCTCATGACGTCACCCGGGAGCTCAGAGTAGCAACCCTACCTTATGATGTCCTGTTTGGTTTCTCTTCCCCTCACGTAGTCTTTCTTTGCCTCTCTGGCTCATTCATGTGAATGTTGACTAATAAGCTCGGTCAACTGCTGAAATGCGTCTCTGGGCGGAAGATAGTCTAAATAGGAGAACATAAGGTAGGGTTGCTGCGTTGAAGTATCCGGATGACGTCGCCTGATAGGTGGGGCTTGGACATGACCAATCGATTGGTCACATGGTTTATAGGTACAAAATCCAGCCCTTCTCATGACGTCACTCGGGCAACTCAAAGTAGCAGCCGTACCTTATGTTGTGCTGTTTGATTTCTCTTCCGCTCACGGTGGCCTTGTTTAGCCTCGCTAGATTATGTAAAATTACGGTGGCTTTATCCTGCTAAAATGCGACTCTTAGCGGAAGATGGTCGAAACAGGAGAACATAAGATCCCTAGGGTTGCTGCGTTTAAGTACACGGCTGACGTCATCTGATAGGCTTGGCCTGGGTATAAACAATCATTGGACACATACTATGTGGATTACAGAGCTCCACCCATATGACGTCACCCGAGAACTCAGAGTAGCAACCCTACCTGATGATTTCTTTGGATTCTCTTCCGCTCACGGTGGCCTTACTTGGCCTCAGTGGCTCAATCATTTAAATGTTGACTCTTTGATAAGCTCGGTCAACTACTGAAATGCGGCTCTGGGCGGAAGACGGTCCAAACAGGAGAACATAATTAGGGTTGCTGCAATGAAGTAGTCGGCTGACGTCATCTAATAGGGGTTTGGGATTTGGGTGGGGTTTGGGATTAACCGACCAATCATTAATTATATATTTTGTGTGTTCAGCGCCCCGCCCTTCTTATGATATCACCCGGGAGCTCAGAGTAGCAACCCTACTTTATGATGTGCTGTTTGGTTTCTCTTCCGCTCTCGGTAGCCTTTTCTTGGCCTCGTTGGCTCAATCATGTGAATGTTGACTCACTCTTTGATAAGCTCGGTCAGCTGCTGAAATGCGACTCTGGGCGGGAGACGGTACAAGTAGGAGAACATAAGGTGGGTTGCTCTATTGAAGTAGCCGGATGACGTAGTTTCATAGGTGGGGCTTGGACATGACCAATCTTTGGTCAGACGCCTTATAGGTACAAAATCCCGCCCTTTTCATGACGTCACTCGGGCAACTCAGAGTAGCAACCCTACCTTATATTGTGCTGTTTGGTTCCTCTTCTGGTCACGGTGGGCTTGTTTAGTTAGCCTCGCTGGATCATGTGAAATGACGGCGGCTTTATCTTGCTGAAATGCGACCTGAGAGGAAGACGGTCCAAACAGAACATAAGATAGGGTTGCTGCGTTGAAGTACACGGCTGACGTCATCTCATAGGCATGGCCTTGGTTCAACCAATTATTGGACACATACTATGTGGATTACGGAGCTCCACCCTCATAACGTTTCCCGGGAACTCAGAATACAATCCTACCGTATGACGTCCTGTTTGGTTTCTCTTAGGCTCACGGTGGCCTTTCTTTGCCTCACTGGGCCATTCATGTGAATGTTGACTCTTTAATAAGCTCGGTCAACTACTGCAATGCGATTATGGGCGACAGACGGTCGAAAAAGGAGAACATAAGGTAGGGTTGGTGTGTTGAAATACCCGGAAGACGTCATCTGATAGGTGGAGTTTGGAACTTACCGACCAACCATTGATCAGATGGTTTGTGTTCAGAGACCCTCTCTTCTCATGACGTCACCCGGGAGCTCAGAGTAGCAACCCTACCTTATGATGTCCTGTTTGGTTTCTCTTCCCCTAACGTCGTCTTTCTTGGCCTCGCTGGTTCATTCATGCAAATGTTGACTCTTTAATAAGCTCGGTCAACTGCTGAAATGCGAATTGGGGCGGAAGACGATCCAAATAGGAGAACATAAGGTAGGGTTGCTGCGTTGAAGTATCCGGATGACGTCGTCTGATAGGTGGGGCTTGGCCATGACCAATCATTGGTAAGATGGTTTATAGGTACAAAATCCCGCCTTTCTCATCACGTCACTCGGGCAACTCAAAGTAGCAACCTTACCTTATGTTGTGCTGTTTGATTCCTCTTCCGCTCAAGGTGGCCTTATTTAACCTCGCTAGATTATGTAAAATGACGGCGGCTTTATCCTGCTAAAATGCGACTCTGAGCGGATGATGGTCGAAACAGAACATAAGATCCCTAGGCGTGCTGCGTTTAAGTACCCGGCTGACGTCATCTGATAGGCGTACCTGGGTATAACCAATCATTGGACACATACTATGTGGATTACAGAGCTCCACCCTCATGACGTCACCCGGGAACTCAGAGTAGCAACTATACCTTATGATGTCCTATTTGGTTCCTCTTCCGCTCACGGTGGCCTTATTTGGCCTGATTCGCTCAATCATGTGAATGTTGACTCTTTGATAAGCTCGGTCAACTACTGAAATGCGACTCTGGGTGGAAGACGGTCCAAACAGGAAAACATAATTAGGGTTGCTGCAATGAAGTAGTCGGCTGACGTCATCTGATAGGTGGGGTTTGGGATTGACCGACCAATCACTGATCAGATAATTTATGTGTTCAGCGCCCCGCCCTTCTCATGACATCACCCGGGAGCTCAAAGTAGCAACCCTACCTTATGATGTGCTGTTTGGTTTCACTAGCGCTCACGGTGGCCTTTTCTTGGACTCTTTGGCTCATTCATGTGAATGTTGACTCTCTCTTTAATAAGCTCGGTCAACTGCTGAAATGCGACTCTGGGCGGAAGACAGTCAAAAAAGGAGAACATGCGGTAGGGTTGGTGTGTTGAAGTATTCGGATGACGTCATCTGATAGGTTGGGTTTGGAACTTACCGACCAATCATTGATCAGATAATTCATGTGTTCAAAGCCCAGCTCTTCTCATGATGTCACTTGGGAGCTCAGAGTAGCAACCCTACCTTGTGATTTCCTGTTTGGTTCTCTCCCCATTACGTCGCCTTCCTTGGCCTCACTGGCTCATTCATGTGAATGTTGACTCTTTAATAAGCTCGGTCAACTGCTGAAATGCGACTCTGGGCGGAAGACTGTCCAAATAGGAGAATATAAGGTAGGGTTCATGCGTTAAAGTAGCCGGCGACGTCATCTGATAGGTGGGGATTGGAATTGACCGACCAATCATTGATCAGATAATTTGTGGATTCCGAGCCCCGCCTTTCTCATAACGTCACCCGGGTACCTTAAAGTAGCAACCCTACCTTATGTTGTGCTGTTTGATTCCTCTTCCGCTCACGGTGGCCTTGTTTGACCTCGATGGATTATGTGAAATGAAGGCTCCTTTATCCTGCTGAAATGCGACTCTGAGCGGAAGACGGTTTAAACAGGAAAACATAAGATAGGGTTGCTGCGTTATCTGGCTGACATCATCTGATAGGCGAGACCTGGGTATAACCAATCATTGGACACATACTATGTGGATTACAAAGCTCCACCCTCATGACGTCACCCGGGAACTCAGAGTGGCAACCCTACCTTATGATGTCCTATTTGGTTCCTCTTCCGCTCACGGTGGCCTTATTTGGCCTGATTCGCTCAATCATGTGAATGTTGACTCTTTGATAAGCTCGGTCAACTACTGAAATGCGACTCTGGGTGGAAGTAGTCGGCTGAAGTCATCTGATAGGTGGGGTTTGGGATTGACGGACCAATCATTGATCAGATAATTTGTGTGTTCAGCGCCCCGCCCTTCTCATGACATCACCCGGTAGCTGAGTACCAACCCTACCTTATTATGTGCTGTTTGGTTTCTCTTCCGCTCACGGTGGCCTTTTCTTGGCCTCGCTGGCTCAGTCATGTGAATGTTGAGTCTTTAATAATCTCGGTCAACTGCTAAAATGCGACTCTGGGCGGAAGACGGTACAAATAGGAGAACATAAGATGGGTTGCTCTATTGAAGTAGCCGGATGATGTCGTTTCATAGGTGGAGCTTGGACATGACCAATCATTGGTCAGATGCCTTATAGGTACAAAATCCCGCCCTTCTCATGACGTCACTCGGGCAACTCAGAGTAGCAACCCTTCCTTATATTGTTCTGTTTGATTTGTCTTCCGGTCACGGAGGCCTTTCTTCGCCTCGCTGGCTAGAAGACTCTTTATGGTAATAATAATAACGATAATGATAATAGTAAAGCTCGGGCAAATGCTGAAATGCGACATGAGCAGAAGACGTTCCAAACAGAACGTAAGGTTGACGTCACATGATAGGTGGCTCTTGGGCATGACCGACTAATCATTGATCAGATTGTTTGTATATACAATACCCCGCCCTTCTCATGACGTCACTCGGGCAACTCAGAGTAGCAACCCTACCTTATGTTGTGCTGTTTGGTTCCTCTTCCGGTCACGGTGGCCTTGTTTAGTTAGCCTCGCAGGATTATGTGAAATGACGGCGGCTTTATCCTGCTGAAATGCGACTCTGAGCGGAAGACGGTCCAAACGGGAGAACATAAGATAGGGTTGCTGCATTGAAGTTGTCGGCTGACGTATATGTGATAGGTGGGGTTTGGGATTGACCGACCAATCATTGATTAGATGATTTGTGGGTTCAGAGCCCCGCCCTTCTCATGACATCATCCGGGAGCTCAGATGAGCAACCCTACCTTATGATGTGCTGTTTGGTTTCTCTTCCGCTCACGGTGGCCTTTCTTGGCCTCGTTGGCTCGCTCATACATGTGAATGTCGACTCTTTGATAAGCTCGGTCAGCTACTGCAATGCGACTATGGGTGGAAGATGGTCCAAATAGGAGAACATAAGGTAGGGTTGCTGCGTTGAAGTAGCCGGATGACGTCATCTATTAGGTGTGGATTGGAATTGACCGACCAATCATTGATAAGATAATTTGAGGGTTCCGAACCCCGCCTTTCTCATGACGTCACCCGGGTACCTCAGAGTCGCAACCCTACCTTATGTTGTGCTGTTTGATTCCTCTTCCGCTCACGGTAGCCTTGTTTGGCCTCGCTGGATTACGTGAAATGAAGGCGCCTTTATCCTACTGAAATGCGACTCTGAGCGGAAGACGGTCTAATCAGGAGAACATAAGATAGGGTTGCTGCGTTGAAGTACCTGGCTGACGTCATCTGATAGGCGGTGCCTGGGTATAACCAATCATTGGACACATACTATGTGGATTACAGAGCTCCACCTTCATGACGTCACCCGGGAACTGAGAGTAGCAACCCTACCTTATGATGTGCTGTTTGGTTTCTCATCCGCTCACGGTGGCCTTAATTGGACTCATTGGCTGAATCATGTGAATGTTGACTCTCTGATAAGCTCGGTCAAAGCTAAATTGCGATTCTGGGCGGAAGACGGTACAAATAGGAGAACATAAGGTGGGTTGCTCTATGGAAGTAGCCGGATGACGTCGTTTCATAGGTGGGGCTTGGACATGACCAATCATTGGTTAGATGCCTTATAGGTACAAAATGCCGCCCTTTTCATGACATCACTCGGGCAACTCAGAGTCCAAGCCCAACCCATGAAACGATGTCATCCGGCTACTTCAATAGAGCAACCCACCTTATGTTCTCCTATTTGTACCGTCTTCCGTCCAGAGTCGCACTTCAGCAGTTGACCGAGCTTATTAAAGAGTGCGTCAACATTCACATGAATGAGCCAACGAGGCCAACTAAGGCCACCGTGAGCGGAAGAGAAACCAAACAGGACATCATAAGGTAGGGTTGCTACTCAGAGTTCCCGGGTGACGTCATGAGAAGAGCTGGGTTTTGAACACATAAATTGTCTGATCAGTGATTGGTCGGTAACTTCCAATCCCCACCTATCAGATGACGTCATCCGAATACTTCAACACACCAACCCTACCTTATGTTATCCTTTTTTGACCGTCTTCCGCCCATTGTCGCATAGCAGTAGTTGACCGAGCTTATTAAAGAGTCGATATTCACATGTATGAGCGAGCCAAAGAGGCAAAGAAAGGCCACCTTAAGCGAAACAGAAACCAAATAGCACATCATAAGGTAGGGTTGCTTCTCTGAGCTCCCGGATGATGTCATGAGAAGGGTGGGGCTCTGAATCCATAAATTATCTGATCAATGATTGGTCGGTCAATCCCAAACCCCACCTATCAGATGACGTCAGCCGACAACTTCAACGCAGCAACCCAATCTAATGTTCACCTGTTTGGACCGTCTTCCGCTCAGAGTTGCATTTCAGCAGGATAAAGCCGCCGTCATTTCACATAATCGAGCGAGGCTAACTAAACAAAGCCACCGTGACCGGAAGAGGAACCAAACAGCACAACATAAGATATGGTTGCTATTCTGAGTTGCCCGAGTGACGTCATGAGAAGGGCGGGATTTTGTACCTATAAACCATCTGACCGATGATTGGTCATGTCCAAGCCCCACCTATGAAACGACGTCATCCGTCTACTTCAATAGAGCAACCCACCTTATGTTCTCCTATTTGTACCGTCTTCCGCCCAGAGTCGCATTTCAGCAGTTGACCGAGCTGATTAAAGAGTGAGTCAACATTCACATGAATGAGCCAACGAGTCCAAGGAAAGGCCACCTTGAGCGGAAGAGTAACCAAACAGGACATCATAAGGTAGGGTTGCTACTCTGAGCTAACGGGTGACGTCATGAGAAGTGCGGGGCGCTAAACACAGAAATCATCTGATCAATGATTGGTCGGTCAATCCGAATCCCCACCTATCAGATGACGTCAGCCGACTACCTCATTGCAGCAACCCTAATTATGCTCTCCTATTTGTACCGTCTTCCTCCCAGAGTCGTATTTCAGCAGTTGACCGAGCTTATCAAAGAGTCAACATTCACATGATTGAGCCAATGAGGCCAATTAAGGCCACCGTGAGCGGAAGAGAAACCAAACAGCACATCATAAGGTAGGGTTGCTACTCTGAGGTACCCGGGTGACGTCATGAGAAAGGCTGGGTTCGGAACCCACAAATCATCTGATCAATGATTGGTCGGTCAATTCCAATCCCCACCTATCAGATAACGTCATCCGGCTACTTCAACGCAGCAACACTAATTATGTTCTCCTGTTTGGACCGTCTTCCGCCCAGAGTCGCTTTTCAGTAGTTGACCGAGCTTATCAAAGAGTCAACATTCACATGATTGAGACAGAGAGGCCAAGTAAGGCCACCGCGAGCGGAAGAGAAACCAAACAGGACATGATAAGGTAGGTTTCCTCCTCAGAGTTCTCGGTTGACGTCATGAGAAGAGCTGGGCTTTGAACACATAAATTGTCTAATCAGTGATTGGTCGGTAAGTTCCAAACCCCACCTACCAGATGACGTCATCCGAATACTTCAACACACCAACCCTACCTTATATTCTCCTTTTTTCACCGTCTTCCGCCAATAGTCGCATTGCAGTAGTTGACCGAGCTTATTAAAGAGTCGACATTCACATGTATGAGCGAGCCCACGAGGCCAAGAAAGGACACCGTGAGCGGAAGAGAAACCAAACAGCACATCATAAGGTAGGGTTGCTTCTCTGAGCTCCTGGATGATGTCATGAGAAGGGCGGGGCTCTGAACCCACAAATTATCTGATCAATGATTGGTCGGTCAATCCCAAACCCCACCTATCAGATGACGTCAGCCGACAACTTCAACGCAGCAACCCTGTCTTATGTTCTCCTGTTTGGAACGTCATCCGCTCAGAACCCTAATTATGTTCTCCTATTTGTACCGTCTTCCGCCCATAGTCGCATTGCAGTAGTTGACCGAGCTTATTAAAGAGTCGACATTCACATGTATGAGCGAGCCAACGAGGCCAAGTAAGGCCACCGTGAGCGGAAGAGAAACCAAACAGGACATCATAAGGTAGGGTTGCTACTCTGAGTTCCCGGGTGACGTCATGAGGGTGGAGCTCTGTAATCCACATAGTATGTGTCCAATGATTGGTTATACCCAGGCCATGCCTATCAGATGACGTCAGCCGGGTACTTAAACGCAGCAACCCTAGGGATCTTATGATCTGTTTCGACCATCTTCCGCTCAGAGTCACATTTTAGCAGGATAAAGACGCCGTTATTTTACATAATCTAGCGAGGCTAAACAAGGCCACCGTGAGCGGAAGAGGAATCAAACAGCACAACATAAGGTACGGTTGCTACTTTGAGATGCCCGAGTGACGTTATGAGAAGGGCGGGGTATTGTATATACAGACAATCTGATCAATGATTGGTCGGTCATGCCCAAGAGCCACCTATCATGTGACGTAATCCTTACGTTTTGTTTGGAGCGTCTTCTGCTCAGTGTCGCATTTATCATTATCATTATTGTTATTATTATTACCATAGGGAGTCTTTTAGCCAGCGAGGCTAAGAAAAGCCTCCGTGAGCGGAAGGGAAATCAAAAAGCACAATATAAAGTAGGGTTGCTACTCTGAGTTGCCCGAGTGACGTCATGAGAAGGGCGGGATTTTGTACCTATAAGGCATCTGACCAATGATTGGTCATGTCCAAGTCCCACCTATGAAACGACGTCATCCGGCTACTTCAATAGAGCAAGCCACCTTATGCTCTCCTATTTGTACCGTCGTCCGCCCAGAGCCGCATTTCAGCAGTTGACCGAGCTTATCAAAGAGTCAACATTCACATGATTAAGCCAATGAGGCCAATTAAGGCCACCGTGAGTGGAAAAGAAACCAAACAGGACATCATAAGGTAGGGTTGCTACTCTGAGTTCCCGGGTGACGTCATGAAGGTGGAGCTCTGTAATCCACATAGTATGTGTCCAATGATTGGTTATACCCACGCCCCGCCTATCAGATGACGTCAGCCAGGTACTTCAACGCAGCAACCCTATCTTATGTTCTCCTGATTAGACCGTCTTCGGCTCAGCGTCACATTTCAGCAGGATAAAGGCGCCTTCATTTCACATAATCCAGCGAGGCCAAACAAGGATACCGTGAGCGGAAGAGGAATCAAACAGCACAACATGAGGTAGGGTTGCTATCTGAGGAACCCGGGTGACATCATGAGAAAGGCGGGGTTCGGAACCCACAAACTATCTGATCAATGATTGATTCGTCAATTCCAATCCCCACCTATCACATGACGTCATCCGGCTACTTCAACGCAGCAACCCTACTTTATGTTCTCCTATTTGGACCGTCTTCCGCCAAGAGTCGCATTTCAGCAGTTGACCGAGCTTATTAAAGAGTCAACATTCACATGAATGAGCCAGTGAGGCCAAGAAAGGCGACATAAGGGGGAGAGAAACCAAACAGGACATCATAAGGTAGGGTTGCTACTCTAAGCTCCCGGGTGACATCATGAGAAGAGCTGGGCTTTGAACACATAAATTATCTGATCAATGATTGGTCGGTGAGTTCCAAACCCCACCTATCAGATGACGTCATCCGAATACTTCAACACACCAATCCTACCTTTTGTTCTCCTTTTTTGACCGTCTTCCGCCCATAGTCGCAGTCCAGTAGTTGACCGAGCTTATTAAAGATTCGACATTCACATGTATGAGCGAGCCAACGAGGCCAAGAAATGCCTCCGTGAGCGGAAGAGAAAGCAAACAGCACATCATAAGGTAGGGTTGCTTCTCTGAGCTCCCGGATGATGTCATGAGAAGGGCGGGGCTCTGAACCCACAAATTATCTGATCAATGATTGGTCGGTCAGTCACAAACCCCACCTATCAGATGACGTCATCCGGCTACTTCAAAGCAGCAACCCTACCTTATGTTCTCCTGTTTGGACCGTCTTCCGTTCAGAGTCGCATTTCAGCAGGATAAAGCCGCCGTCATTTCACATAATCCAGCGAGGCTAACTAAACAAGGCCACTGTGACCGGAAGAGGAACCAAACAGCACAACATAAGATAGGGTTGCTACTCTGAGTTGCCCGAGTGACGTCATGAGAAGGGCGGGGTATTGTATATACAAACAATCTGATCAATGATTGGTCGGTCATGCCCAAGAGCCACCTATCATGTGACGTCAACCTTATATTCTGTTTGGAGCGTCTTCTGCTCAGCTATTGTTATTATTGTTATTATTGTTATTATTATTGTTATTATTATTATTTTTATTATCATTATTATTATTATTATTATTATTATTGTTATTGGACACCCATTCTGTGGATTACACACCTCCACCCTCATGATGTCACTCGGGAACTCACAGTAGCAACCCTAACTTATGATGTCCTGTTTGGTTTCTCTTCTGCTCACGGTGGCCTTACTTGGCCTCACTGGCTCAATCTTGTGAATGTTGACTCTTTGATAAGCTCGCTCAACTACTGAAATGCGACTCTGGGCGGAAGATGGTCCAAACAGGAGAGCATGATTAGGGTTGCTGCAATGAAATAGTCGGCTGACTTCATCTGATAGGTGGGTTTTGGGATTGACCGACCAATCATTGATCAGATAATTTGTGAGTTCAGCGCCCCGCCCTTCTCATGACATCATCCGGGAGTTCAGAGTAGCAACCCTACCTTATGATGTGCTGTTTGGTTTCTCTTCCGCTCACGGTGGCCTTTTCTTGGCCTCGTTGGCTCATTCATGTGAATGTTGTTGACTCACTCTTTAATAAGCTCGGTCAACTACTGAAATGCGACTCTGGTCGGAAGACGGTACAAATAGAACATAAGGTGGGTTGTTCTATTGGAGTAGCCGGATGACGTCGTTTCATAAGTGGGGCTTGGACATGACCAATCATTGGTCAGATGCCTTATAGGTACAAAATCCCGCCCTTCTCATGACGTCACTCAGGCAACTCAGAGTAGCAACCCTACTTTATATTGTGCTGTTTGATTTCTCTTCCGCTCACGGAGGTCTTTCTTGGCCTCGCTGGCTAGAAGACTCCTTATGGTAATAATAATAACAATGATAATAATAATAAAGCTCGGGCAAATGCTGAAATGCGACACTGAGCAGAAGACGCTCCAAAAAGAACATAAGGATGACGTCATATGATAGGTGGCTCTTGGGCATGACCGACCAATCATTGATCAGATTGTTTGTATATGCAATACCCCACCCTTCTCATGACGTCACTCGGGCAACTCAGAGTAGCAACCCTACCTTATGTTGTGCTGTTTGGTTCCTCTTCCGGTCACGGTGGCCTAGTTTCGTTAGCCTCGCAGGATTATGTGAAATGACGGCGCCTTTATCCTGCTGAAATACGATTCTTAGCGGAAGACGGTCCAAACAGGTGAACATAAGATAGGGTTTGCTCGTTGAAGTTGTCGGCTGACGTCATCTGATAGGTGGGGTTTGGGATTGACCGACCAATCATTGATCAGATAATTTGTGGGTTCAGAGCCCCGCCCTTCTCATGACATCATCCGGGAGCTTAGAGAAGGAACCCTACCTTATGATGTGCTGTTTGGTATTTCTTCCGCTCACGGTGGCATTTCTTGGCCTCGTTGGCTCATACATGTGAATGTCGACTCTTTAATAAGCTCGGTCAACTACTGTAATGCGACTATGGGCGGAAGACGGTGAAAAAATGGGAACATAAGGTACGTTTGGTGTGTTGAAATATTCGGATGACATCATCTGATAGGTGGTGTTTGGAACTTACGACCAATCATTGATGAGATAATTTATGTGTTCAAAGCCCAGCCCTTCTCATGACGTCACCCGGGAGCTCAGAGTAGCAACCCTACCTTATGATGTGCTGTTTGGTTTCTCTCCCCCTTACCTCGCCTTTCTTGGCCTCGCTGGCTAATTTATGTGAATGTTGACTCTTTAATAAGCTCGGTCAACTGCTGAAATGCGACTCTGGACGGAAGACGGTCCAAATAGGAGAACATAAGGTAGGTTTGCTGCTTTGAAGTAGCCGGATGACGTCATCTGATAGGTGGGGATTGGAATTGATCGACCAATCATTGATCAGATAATTTATGGGTTCCGAACCCCGCCTTTTTCATGACGTCACCCGGGTACCTTAGAGTAGCAACCCTACCTTATGTTGTGCTGTTTGATTCCTCTTCCGCTCACGGTAGCCTTGTTTGGCCTCGCTGGATTATGTAAAATGACGGCGCCTTTATCCTGCTGAAATGCGACTCTGAGCGGAAGACGGTCTAAACAGGAGAACTTAAGGTAAGTCTGCTGTGCTGAAATACCTGGCTGACGTCATCTGATAGGCGGGGCCTGGGTATAACCAATCATTGGACACATACTATGTGGATTACAGAGCTCCACCTTCATGATGTCACCCGGGAACTGAGAGTAGCAACGCTACCTTATGATGTCCTGTTTGGTTTCTCTCCCCCTTACGTCGCCTTGCTTGGCCTCGCTGGCTAATTCATGTGAATGTTGACTCTTTGATAAGCTCGGTCAACTGCTGAAGTGCGACTCTGGGCGGAAGATGGGCCAAACAGGAGAACATAAGGTAGGGTTGCTGCGTTGAAGTAGCCGGATGACGTCGCCTGATAGGTGGGACTTGGACATGACCAATCATTGGTCAGATGGTTTATAGGTACAAAATCCCGCCCTTCTCATGACGTCACTCGGCCAACTCAGAGTAGCAGCCTTACCTTATGTTGTTCTGTTTGATTTCTCTTCTGCTCACGGAGGCCTTTCTTGGCCTCGCTGGCTAGAAGACTCCTTATGGTAATAATAATAACAATAATAATAATAATAAAGCTCGGGCAAATGCTGAAATGCGACACCACCCCTACCTTATGTTCTCCTGTTTGGACCGTCTTCCGCACATAGTCGCATTGCAGCAGTTGACCGAGCTTATTAAAGTCGACATTCACATGAATGAGCTAACGAGGCCACGAAAGGCCACCGTGAGCGGAAGAGCAATCAAACAGCACAACATAAGGTAGGGTTGCTACTCTGAGTTGCCTAAGTGACGCCATGTGAAGGGCGGGATCTTATACCTCTAAACCATCTGACCAATAATCGATTGGTCATGTCCAAGCCCCACCTATCAGACGACGTCATCTGGCTACTTCAATGCATCAACTCTACCTTATGTTCTCCTATGTGGACCGTTTTCCGCTCAGAGTCGCATTTCAGCAGTTGACCGAGTCAACATTCACATGATTGAGCCAGTGAGACCAAGTAAGGCCACCATGCGCGTAAGAGAAACCAAGCAGGACATCATAAGGTATGGTTGCTACTCTGACGTCCCGGGAGACGTCATGAGGGTGGAGCTCTGTAATCCACATAGTATGTGTCTAATGATTAGTTATACCCAGGCCACGCCTATCAGATGACGTCAGCAGGGAAGTTAAACGCAGCAACCCTAGGGATCTTATGTTCTCCTGTTTCGACCATCTTCCGCTAAGAGTCGCACTTTATCAGGATAAAGCCACATCATTTTACATAATCTAGCGAGGCTAAACAATGCCACCGTGAGCGGAAGAGGAATCAAACAGCACAATATAAGGTACCGTTGCTACTTTGAGTTGCCCGAGTGACGTCATGAGAAGGGCTGGATTTTGTACCTATAAACCATGTGACCAATCGATTGGTCATGTCCAAGCCCCACCTATCAGACGACGTCATCCGGATACTTCAACGCAGCAACCCTACCTTATGTTCTCCTATTTAGACCGTTTTCCGTCCAGAGTCGCATTTCAGAAGTTGACCGAGCTTATTAACGAGTCAACATTTCCATGAATGAGCCAGCGAGGCAAAGAAAGACGAGGTGAGGGGAAGAGAAACGAAACAGGACATCATAAGGTAGGGTTGCTACTCTGAGCTCCCGGGTGACGTCATGAGAAGAGCGGGGCTCTGAACACATAAATTATCTGATCAATGATTGTCGGTAAATTCCAAACCCCACCTATCAGATGACGTCTTCCTGGTACTTCAACACACCAACCCTACCTTATATTCTCCTTTTTCGACCGTCTTTCGCCCATAATCGCATTGCAGCAGTAGACCGAGCTTATTAAAGAGTCGACATTCACATGAATGGGCCAGTGAGGCCAAGAAAGGCCTCCGTGAGCCTAAGAGAATCCAAACAGGACATCATAAGTAAGGGTTGTATTCTGAGTTCCCGGGTGACGTCATGAGGGTGGAGCTCCGTAATCCACATAGTATGTGTCCAATGATTGGTTGTACCCAGGCCACACCTATGAGATGACTATAAGGCATCTGACCAATGAATGGTCATGTCCAAACCCCACCTATGAAACGACGTCATCCGGCTACTTCAATGGAGCATCCCACCTTATGCTCTCCTATTTGTACCGTCTTCCGCCCAGAGTCGCATTTCACCAGTTGACCGAGCTTATCAAAGAGTCAACATTCACATGATTCAGCCAATAAGGCCAATTAAGGCCAACGTGAGCGGAAGAGAAACCAAACAACACATCATAAGGTAGGATTGCTACTCTCAGTTCCCGGGTGACGTCATGAAGGTGGACCTCTATAATCCACATAGTATGTGTCCAACGATTGGTTATACCCAGGCCAAGCCTATCAGATGACGTCAGCCAGGTACTTCAACGCAGCAACCCTATCTTATCTTTTCCTGATTAGAAAGTCTTCCGCTCAGAGTCGCATTTCATCAGGATAAAGGCGCCTTCATTTCACATAATCCAGCGACGCCAAACAAGGCTACTGTGAGCGGAAGAGGAATCCAACAGCACAACATAAGGTAGGGTTGCTACTCTGAGGTACCCGGGTGACGTCATGAGAAAGGCGGGGTTCGGAACCCACAAATTATCTGATCAATGATTGGTCGGTCAATTCCAATCCACACCTAACAGATAACGTCATCCGGCTACTTCAATGCAGTAACCCTACTTTATGTTCTCCCATTTGGACCGTCTTCCGCCCAGAGTCGCATTTCAGCAGTTGACCGAGCTTATTAAAGAGTCAACATTCACATGAATGAGCCAGCGAGGCCAAGAAAAGCGACGTAAGGGGGAGAGACACCAAACAGGACATCATAAGGCAGGGTAGCTACTCTGAACTCCCTGGTGACATCATGAGAAGAGCTGGGCTTTGACCGCATAAATTATGTGATGAATGATTGGTCGGTAAGTTCACATGTATTAGCGAGCTAACGAGGCCAAGAAAGGCCACCGTGAGCGGAAGAGAAACCAAACAGCACATCATAAGGTAGGATTGCTTCTCTGAGCTCCCGGATGATGTCAGGAGAAGGGCGGGGCTCTGAACCCACAAATTATCTGATCAATGATTGGTCGGTCAATCCCAAACCCCACCTATCAGATGACGTCAGCCGACAACTTCAACGCAGCAACCCTATCTTATGTTCTCCGGTTTTGACCGTCTTCCGCTCAGAGTCGCATTTCAGCAGTTGACCGAGCTTATCAAAGAGTCAACATTCACATGACTGAGCCAATTAGGCCAACTAAGGCCTCCGTGAGCGGAAGAGAAACCAAACAGGACATCATAAGGTAGGGTTGCTACTCTGAGGTACCTGGGTGACGTCATGAGAAAGGCTGGGTTCGGAACCCACAAATTATCTGATCAGTGATTGGTCGGTCAATTCCAATCCCCACCTATCAGATGACGTCATCCGGCTACTTAAACGAAGCAACCATACCTTATGTTCTCCTATTTGGCCCGTCTACCGGCCAGAGTCGCATTTCAGCAGTTGACCGAGCTTATTAAAGAGTCAACATTCACGTGAATGAGCCAGCGAGGCCAAGAAAGGCGACTTAAGGGGGAGAGAAACTAAACAGGACATCATAAGGTAGCGTTGCTACTCTGAGCTCTCAGGTGACGTCATGAGAAGGGCGGGTCTCTGAACCCACAAATTATCTGATCAATGATTGGTCGGTAAGTTCCAAACCCCACCTATCAGATGACGTCATCCGAATACTTAAACATATCAACCCTACCTTATGTTCTCCTTTTTTGACCGTCTTCCGCCCATAGTCGCATTACAGTAGTTGACCGAGCTTATTAACGAGTCGACATTCACATGAATGAGCCAACGAGGCCAAGAAAGGCCACCGTAAGCGGAAGAGAAACCAAACAGCACATCATAAGGTAGGGTTGCTTCTCTGACCTCCCGGATGATGTTATGAGAAGGGCGTGGTTCTGAACCCACAAATTATCTGATCAATGATTGGTCGGTCAATCCCAAACCCCACCTATCAGATGATGTCAGCCGACAACTTCAACGCAGCAACCCTATCGTATGTTCTCATGTTTGGACCGTCTTCCGCTCAGAGTCGCATTTCAGCAGGATAAAGTCGACGTCATTTCACATAATCCAGCGAGGCTAACTAAACAAGGCCACCGTGACCGGAAGAGGAACGAAACAGCACAACATAAGGTAGGGTTGCTACTCTGAGTTGCCCGAGTGACGTCATGAGAAGGGCGGGTATTGTATATACAAACAATCTGATCAATAATTGGTCGGTCATGCCCAAGAGCCACCTATCATATGACATCAACCTTATGATCTGTTTGGAGCGTCTTTTGCTCAGTGTAGCATTTCAGCATTTGCCCGAGCTTTATCATTATTATTATTGTTATTATTATTACCATAAGCAGTCTTCTAGCCAGGGAGGCCAAGAAAGGCCTCCGTGAGCCTAAGAGAATCCAAACAGGACATCATAAGTAAGGGTTGTATTCTGAGTTCCCGGGTGACGTCATGAGGGTGGAGCTCCGTAATCCACATAGTATGTGTCCAATGATTGGTTGTACCCAGGCCACGCCTATGAGATGACTATAAGGCATCTGACCAATGAATGGTCATGTCCAAACCCCACCTATGAAACGACGTCATCCGGCTACTTCAATGGAGCATCCCACCTTATGCTCTCCTATTTGTACCGTCTTCCGCCCAGAGTCGCATTTCACCAGTTGACCGAGCTTATCAAAGAGTCAACATTCACATGATTCAGCCAATAAGGCCAATTAAGGCCAACGTGAGCGGAAGAGAAACCAAACAACACATCATAAGGTAGGATTGTTACTCTCAGTTCCCGGGTGACGTCATGAAGGTGGACCTCTATAATCCACATAGTATGTGTCCAACGATTGGTTATACCCAGGCCAAGCCTATCAGATGACGTCAGCCAGGTACTTCAACGCAGCAACCCTATCTTATCTTTTCCTGATTAGAAAGTCTTCCGCTCAGAGTCGCATTTCATCAGGATAAAGGCGCCTTCATTTCACATAATCCAGCGACGCCAAACAAGGCTACTGTGAGCGGAAGAGGAATCCAACAGCACAACATAAGGTAGGGCTGCTACTCTGAGGTACCCGGGTGACGTCATGAGAAAGGCGGGGTTCGGAACCCACAAATTATCTGATCAATGATTGGTCGGTCAATTCCAATCCACACCTAACAGATAACGTCATCCGGCTACTTCAATGCAGTAACCCTACTTTATGTTCTCCCATTTGGACCGTCTTCCGCCCAGAGTCGCATTTCAGTAGTTGACCGAGCTTATTAAAGAGTCAACATTCACATGAATGAGCCAGCGAGGCCAAGAAAGGCGACTTAAGGGGGAGAGAAACTAAACAGGACATCATAAGGTAGCGTTGCTACTCTGAGCTCTCAGGTGACGTCATGAGAAGGGCGGGTCTCTGAACCCACAAATTATCTGATCAATGATTGGTCGGTAAGTTCCAAACCCCACCTATCAGATGACGTCATCCGAATACTTAAACATATCAACCCTACCTTATGTTCTCCTTTTTTGACCGTCTTCCGCCCATAGTCGCATTACAGTAGTTGACCGAGCTTATTAACGAGTCGACATTCACATGAATGAGCCAACGAGGCCAAGAAAGGCCACCGTAAGCGGAAGAGAAACCAAACAGCACATCATAAGGTAGGGTTGCTTCTCTGACCTCCCGGATGATGTTATGAGAAGGGCGGGGTTCTGAACCCACAAATTATCTGATCAATGATTGGTCGGTCAATCCCAAACCCCACCTATCAGATGATGTCAGCCGACAACTTCAACGCAGCAACCCTATCGTATGTTCTCATGTTTGGACCGTCTTCCGCTCAGAGTCGCATTTCAGCAGGATAAAGTCGACGTCATTTCACATAATCCAGCGAGGCTAACTAAACAAGGCCACCGTGACCGGAAGAGGAACGAAACAGCACAACATAAGGTAGGGTTGCTACTCTGAGTTGCCCGAGTGACGTCATGAGAAGGGCGGGTATTGTATATACAAACAATCTGATCAATGATTGGTCGGTCATGCCCAAGAGCCACCTATCATATGACATCAACCTTATGTTCTGTTTGGAGCGTCTTTTGCTCAGTGTCGCATTTCAGCATTTGCCCGAGCTTTATTATTATTATTATTGTTATTATTATTACCATAAGGAGTCTTCTTGCCAGCGAGGCCAAGAAAGGCCTCCGTGAGCGGAAGAGAAATCAAACAGCACAATATAAAGTAGGGTTGCTACTCTGAGTTGCCCGAGTGACGTCATGAGAATGGAGGGATTTTGTACCTATAAGGCATCTGACCAATGATTGGTCATGTCCAAGCCCCACCTATGAAACGACGTAATCCGGCTACTTCAATAGAGCAACCCACCTTATGTTCTCCTATTTGTACCATCTTCCGCCCGGAGTCGTATTTCAGCAGTTGATCGAGCTTATTAAAGAGTGAGTCAACAACATTCACATGAATGGGCCAACGAGGCCAAGAAAAGGCCACCGTGAGCGGAAGAGAAACCAAACAGGACATCATAAGGTAGGGTTACTACTTTGATCTCCCGGGTGATGTCCTGAGAAGGGCGGGGCGCTGAACACATAAATTATCGGATCAATGATTGGTCGGTCAATCCCAAACCCCACCTATCAGATGACGTCAGCCGACTACTTCATTGCAGCAACCCTAATTATGTTCTCCTATTTGGACCGTCTTCCGCCCAGAGTCGCATTTCAGTAGTTGACCGAGCTTATTAACGAGTCAATATTCACATGAATGAGCCAGCGAGGCCAAGAAAGGCAACTTAAGGGGGAGAGAAACCAAACAGGACATCATAAGGTAGGGTTGCTACTCTGAGCTCCCGGGTGACGTCATGAGAAGAGTTGGGCTTTGTGCACATAAATTATCTGATCAATGATTGGTCGGTAAGTTCCAAACCCCAGTAGTTGACTGAGCTTATTAAAGAGTCGACATTCACATGTATGAGCGAGCCAACGAGGCTAAGAAAGGCCACCGTGAGCGGAAGAGAAACCAAACAGCACATCATAAGGTAGGGTTACTTCTCTGAGCTCCCGGATGATGTCATTAGAAGGGCCGGGCTCTGAACCCACAAATTATGTGATGAATGATTGGTCGGTCAATCACAAACCCCACCTATGAGATGACGTCAGCCGACAACATCAACGCAGCAACCCTATCTTATGTTCTGTTTGGATCGTCTTCCGCTCAGAGTCGCATCTCAGCAGGATAAAGCCGCCGTCATTTCACATAATCCAGCGAGGCTAACTAAACAAGGCCACTGTGACCGGAAGAGGAACCAAACAGCACAACATAAGGTAGGGTTGCTATTCTGAGTTGCCCGAGTGACGTCATGAGAAGGGCGGGGTATTGTATATACAAACAATCTGATCAATGATTGGTCGGTCATGCCCAAGTGCCACCTATCATGTAACGTCATCCGGCTACTTCAATGCAATGTTTCGACTCTCTTCTGCTGAGTGTCGCATTTCAGCATTTGCCCGAGCTTTATTATCATCATTATCATCATTGTTATTATTATTACCATAAGGAGTCTTCTAGCCAGCGAGGCCAAGAAAGGCCTCCGTGAGCGGAAGAGAAATCAAACAGCACAATATAAAGTAGGGTTGCTACTCTGAGTTGCCTGAGTGACGTCATGAGAAGGGCGGGATTTTGTACCTATAAGGCATCTGACCAATGATTGGTCATGTCCAAGCACCACTTATCACACGACGTCATCCGGCTACTTCAACACACCAACCCTACCTTATGTTCTCCTATATGGACCGTCTTCCGTTGACAGTCGCATTTCAGCAATTGACCGAGCTTATTAAAGAGTCCACATTCACATGAATGAGCCAACGAGGTCAATAAAGGCCACCGTGAGCGGAAAAGAAACCATACAGGACATCATAAGGTAGGGTTGCTTCTCTGAGCTCCCGGGTGATGTCATGCGACTCTGAGCGGAAGACGGTCCAAACAGGAGAACATAAGATAGGGTTGCTGCGTTGAAGTTGTCGGCTGACGTCATCTGATAGGTGGGGTTTAGGATTGACCGACCAATCATTGATCAGATAATTTATGTGTTCAGAGCCCAGCTCTTCTCATGACGTCACCCGGGAGCTCAGAGTAGCAAACCTACCTTATGATGTCCTTTTTGGTTTCTCTTCCCCTCATGTAGTCTTTCTCTGCCTCTCTTGCTCATTCATGTGAATGTTGACTCTTTTATAAGCTCGGTCAACTGCTGAAATGCGTCTCTGGGCAGAAGATGGTCTAAATAGGAGAACATAAGGTAGGGTTGCTGCGTTGAAGTAGTCGGATGACGTTATCTGATAGGTGGGGATTGGAATTGACCGACCATTCATTGGTCAGATAATTTCTGGGTTCCGAACCCCGTCTTTCTCATGACGTCACCCGGGTAGCTCAGAGTAGCAAACCTACCTTATGTTGTGCTGTTTGATTCCTCTTCCGCTCTCGGTGGCCTTGTTTGACCTCGATGGATTATGTGAAATGAAGGCGCCTTTATCCTGCTGAAATGCGACTCTGAGCGGAAGTCTAAACAGGAGAACATAAGATAGGGTTGCTGCGTTGAAGTATCTGGCTGACATCATCTGATAGGCGAGACCTGGGTATAACCAATCATTGGACACATACTATGTGGATTACAGAGCTCCACCGTCATGACGTCAACCGTGAAATAAGAGTAGCAACCCTTGATAAGCTCGGTCAACTACTGAAATGCGACTCTGGGTGGAAGACGGTCCAAACAGAACATAATTAAGGTTGCTGCAATGAAGTAGTCGGCTGACGTCATCTGATAGGTGGGGTTTGGGATTGACCGACCAATCATTGATCAGATAGTTTGTGTGTTCAGCGCCCCGCCCTTCTCATGACATCATCCGGGAGCTGAGTACCAAGCCTACCTTATTATGTGCTGTTTGGTTTCTCTTCCGCTCACGGTGGCCTTTTCTTGGCCTCGCTGGCTCAATCATGTGAATGTTGACTCTTTAATAATCTGGGTCAACTGCTAAAATGCGACTCTGGGTGGAAGACGGTACAAATGGGAGAACATAAGATGGGTTGCTCTATTGAAGTAGCCGGATTATGTCGTTTCATAGGTGAGGCTTGGACATGACCAATCATTGGTCAGATGCCTTATAGGTACAAAATTACTCCCTTCTCATGAAGTCACTCGGGCAACTCAGAGTAGCAACCCTACTTTATATTGTGCTGTTTGATTTCTCTTCCGCTCATGGAGGCCTTTCTTGGCCTCGCTGGCTAGAAGACTCCTTATGGTAATAATAATAACGATAATGATAATAGTAAAGCTCGGGCAAATGCTGAAATGCGACATGAGCAGAAGACGCTCCAAACAGAACGTAAGGTCGGGTTGGTGCATTGAAGTACCCGGATGACGTCATATGATAGGTGGCTCTTGGGCATGACCGACCAATCATTGATCAGATTGTTTGTATATACAATACCCCGCCCTTCTCATGACGTCACTCGGGTAACTCAGAGTAGCAACCCTACATTATGTTGTGCTGTTTGGTTCCTCTTCCGGTCACGGTGGCCTTGTTTAGTTAGCCTCGCTGGATTATGTGAAATGACGGCGGCTTTATCCTGCTGAAATGCGACTCTGAGCGGAAGACGGTCCAAACAGGAGAACAAAAGATACGGTTGCTGCATTGAAGTTGTCGGCTGACGTCATCTGATAGGCTGGGATTGACCGACCAATCATTGATAAGATAATTTGTGGGTTCAGAGCCCCGCCCTTCTCATGACATCATCCGGGAGCTCAGAGAAGCAACCCTACCTTATGATGTGCTGTTTGGTTTCTATTCCGCTCACGGTGGCCTTTCTTGGCCTCGTTGGTTCGCTCATACATGTGAATGTCGACTCTTTAATAAGCTCGGTTAACTACTGCAATTCGACTATGGGCGGAAGACGGTCCAAATAGGAGAACATAAGGTAGGGTTCCTGCGTTGAAGTAGCCGGATGACGTCATCTATTAGGTGGGTATTGGAATTGACCGACCAATCATTGATCAGATAATTTGCGGGTTCCGAACCCCGCCTTTCTCATGACGTCACCCGGGTACCTCAGAGTAGCAACCCTACCTTATGTTGTGCTGTTTGATTCCTCTTCCGCTCACGGTAGCCTTGTTTGGCCTCGATGGATTACGTGAAATGAAGGCGCCTTATCCTACTGAAATGCGACTCTGAGCGGAAGACGGTCTAATCAGAACATAAGATAGGGTTGCTGCGTTGAAGTACCTACCTGACGTCATCTGATAGGCGGTGCCTGGGTATAACCAATCATTGGACACATACTATGTGGATTACAGAGCTCCACCTTCATGACGTCACCCGGGAACTGAGAGTAGCAACCCTACCTTATGATGTGCTGTTTGGTTTCTCATCCGCTCACGGTGGCCTTAATTGGACTCATTGGCTGAATCATGTGAATGTTGACTCTCTGATAAGCTCGGTCAAAAGCTAAATTGCGACTCTGGGCGGAAGACGGTACAAATAGGAGAACATAAGGTGGGTTGCTCTATGGAAGTAGCCGGATGACGTCGTTTCATAGGTGGGGCTTGGACATGACCAATCATTGGTTAGATGCCTTATAGGTACAAAATGCCGCCCTTTTCATGACATCACTCGGGCAACTCAGAGTCCAAGCCCAACCTATGAAACGATGTCATCCGGCTACTTCAATAGAGCAACCCACCTTATGTTCTCCTATTTGTACCGTCTTCCGTCCAGAGTCGCACTTCAGCAGTTGACCGAGCTTATTAAAGAGTGCGTCAACATTCACATGAATGAGCCAACGAGGCCAAGAAAAGGCCACCGTGAGCGGACGAGAAACCAAACAGCACATCATAAGGTAGGGTTGCTACTCTCAGCTCCCGGGCGATGTCATGAGAAGGGCGGGGCGCTAAACACACAAATCATCTGATCAATGATTGGTCGGTAAATCCCAAACCCCACCTATCAGATGACGTCAGCCGAATACTTCATTGCAGAAACCCTAATTATGTTTTCCAGTTTGGACCGTCTTCCGCCCAGAGTCGCATTTCAGTAGTTGACCGAGCTTATCAAAGAGTCAACATTCACATGATTGAGCCAGTGAGGCCAAGTAAGGCCACCGTGAGCGGAAGAGAAACCAAACAGGACATCATAAGGAAGGGTTGCTACTCTGAGTTCCCGGGTGACGTCATGAGGGTGGAGCTCTGTAATCCACATAGTATGAGTCCAATGATTGGTTATACCTAGGCCCCGCCTATCAGATGACGTCAGCCAGGTACTTCAACGCAGCAACCCTATCTTATGTTCACCTGTGTGGACCGTCTTCCGCACAGAGTCGCATTTCAGCAGTTGACCGAGCTTATTAAAGAGTCAACATTCACATGAATGAGCCAGCGACGCCAAGTAAGGCCACCGTGAGCGGAAGAGTAATCGAACAGCAAAACATAAGGTAGGGTTGCTATTCTGAGGTACCAGGGGGACGTCATGAGAAAGGCGGGATTTGGAACCCATAAGTTATCTGATCAATGATTGGTCGGTCAATTCCAATCCCCATCTATCAGATGACGTCATCCGGCTACTTCAAAGCAGCATCCCTACCTTATGTTCTCCTATTTGGACCGTCTTCCGCACAGAGTGGCATTTCAGCAGTTGACCGAGCATATTAAAGAGTCAACATTCACATGAATGAGCCAGCGACGCCAAGTAAGGCCACCGTGAGCGGAAGAGAAACAAAACAGGACATCATAAGGTAGGGTTGCTACTCAGAGTTCCCGGGTGACGTCATGAGAAGAACTGGGCTTTGAACACATAAATTATCTGATCAATGATTGGTCGGTAACTTATAATCCCCACCTATCAGATGACGTCATCCGAATACTTCAACACACCAACCATACCTTATGTTCTTTTTTGACCGTCTTCCGCTCATAGTCGCATAGCAGTAGTTGACCCAGCTTATTAAAGAGTCGATATTCACATGTATGAGCGAACCAACGAGGCCAAGAAAGGCCACCTTAAGGGAAACAGAAACCAAACAGCACATCATAAGGTAGGGTTGCTTCTCTGAGCTCCCGGATGATGTCATGAGAAGAGCTGGGCTTTGAACACATAAATCATATGATCAGCGATTGGTCGGTCAATATCAAACCCCACCTATCAGATGACGTCAGCCGACAACTTCAACGCAGCAACCCTATCTTATGTTCTCCCGTTTGGACCGTCTTCCGTTCAGAGTCGCATTTCAACAGGATAAAGCCGCCGTTATTTCACATAATCCAGCGAGGCTAACTAAACAAGGCCACCGTGACCGGAATAGGAACCAAATAGCACAACATAAGGTAGGGTTGCTACTCTGAGTTGCCAGAGTGACGTCATGAGAAATGCGGGGTATTGTATATACAAACAATCTGATCAGTGATTGGTCGGTCATGCCCAAGAGCCACCTATCATGTGACGTCATCCTTATGTTCTGTTTGGAGCGTCTTCTGCTCAGTGTCGCATTTCAGCATTTGCCCGAGCTTTATTATTATTATTATTGTTATTATTATTACCATAAGGAGTCTTCTAGCCGGCGAGGCCAAGAAAGGCCTCCGTGAGCGGAAGACAAATCAAACAGCACAATATAAAGTAGGGTTGCTACTCTGAGTTGTCCGAGTGAGGTCATGAGAAGGCGGGATTTTGTACCTATAAGGCTTTTGACCAATGATTGGTCATGTCCAAGACCCACCTATGAAACGACGTCATCCGGCTATCTCAATAGAGCAAGCCACCTTATGCTCTCCTATTTGTGCCGTCTTACGCCCAGAGTCGAATTTCAGCAGTTGACCGAGCTTATCAAAGAGCTTATTACAGAGTCAACATTCACATGATTGAGCCAATGAGGCCAATCAAGGCAACCGTGAGCGGAAGAGAAACCAAACAGGACATCATAAGGTAGGTTTGCTACTCTCAGTTCCCGAGTGACGTCAAGAGGGTGGAGCTCTGTAATCCATATAGTATGTGTACAATGATCGTTTATACCCAGGCCTCGCCTATCAGATGATGTCAGCCAGGTACTTCAACGCAGCAACCCTATCTTATGTTCTCCTGATTAGACCTCTTCCGCTCAGAGTCGCATTTCAGTAGGAGAAAGGCGCCGTCATTTCACATAATCCAGCAGGGCCAAACAAGGCTACCGTGAGCGGAAGAGGAATCAAACAGCACAACATAAGGTAGGGTTGCTACTTTGAGCTACCCGGGTGACGTTATGAGAAAAGCGGGTTCGAAACCCAAAAATTATCCGATCAATGATTGGTCGGTCAATCCCAACCTATCAGATGACGTCAGTCGACAACTTCAACGCAGCAACCCTATCTCATGTTCTGTTTGGACCGTCTTCCGCCGAGAGTCGCATTTCAGCACTTGACCGAGCTTATTAAAGAGTCAACATTCACATGAATGAGCCAGCGAGGCCAAGAAAGGCGACGTAAGGGGAAGAGCAACCAAACAAGACATCATAAGGTAGGGTTGATACTCTGAACTCCCAGTTGACGTCATGAGAAGAGCTGGGCTTTGAACACATAAATTATCTGATCAATGATTGGTTGGTCAGTTCCAAACCCCACCTATCAGATGACGTCATCCGGATACTTCAACACACCAACCCTACCTTATGTTCTCCTTTTTTGACCGTCTCCCGCCCATAGTCGCATTGCAGTAGTTGACCGAGCTTATTAAAGAGTCGACATTCACATGTATGAGCGAGACAACGAGGCCAAGAAAGGCCACCGTGAGCGGAAGAGACACCAAACAGCACATCATAAGGTAGGGTTTCTTCTCTGAGCTCCCGGATGATGTCATGAGAAGGGCGGGGCTGTGAACCCACAAATTATCTAATCAATGATTGGTCGGTCAATCCCAAGGTGGGGCCGACAACTTCAACGCAGCAACCCTATCTTATGTTCTCCTGTTTGGACCGTCTTCCGTTCTGAGTCCCATTTCAGTAGGATAAAGGCGCCGTCATCTCACATAATCCAGCGAGGCCAAACAAGGATATCGTGAGCGGAAGAGGAATCAAACAACACAACATAAGGTAGGGTTGCTACTCTGAGGTACCCCGGTGACGTCATGAGAAAGGCGGGGTTCGGAACCCACAAATTAATCAATGATTGGTTGGTCAATTCCGACCCAAACCTATCAGATGACGTCATCCAGCTACTTCATCGCAGCAACCCTATCTTATGTTCTCATGTTTGGACCGTCTTCCGCTCAGAGTCGCATTTCAGCCGGATAAAGCCGCCGTCATTTCACATAATCCAGCGAGGCTAACTAAACAAGGCCACCGTGAGCGGAAGAGGAACCAAACAGCACAACATAAGGTAGGGTTGCTACTCTGAGTTGCCCGAGTGACGTCATGAGAAATGAGGAGTATTGTATATACAAACAATCTGATCAATGATTGGTCGGTCATGCCCAAGAGCCACCTATCATGTGACGTCATCCTTATGTTCTGTTTGGAGCGTCTTCTGCTCAGTGTCGCATTTCAGCATTTGCCCGAGCTTTATTATTATTATTATTGTTATTATTATTACCATAAGGAGTCTTCTAGCCAGCGAGGCCAAGAAAGGCCTGCATGAGCGGAAGAGAAACCAAACAGTACATCATAAGGTAGGGTTGCTACTCTGAGCTCCCGGGTGACGTCATGAGAAGAACTGGGCTCTGAATCCACAAATTATCTGATCAATGATTGGTCGGTCAATCCCAAACCCAACCTATCAGATGACGTCAGCCGACAACTTCATCGTAGCAACCCTATCTTATGTGCTCCTATTTGGACAGTCTTCCGCTCAGAGTCGCATTTCAGCAGGATAAAGCCGCCGTCATTTCACATAATCCAGCGAGGCTAACTAAACAAGGCCACCGTGAACGGAAGAGGAACCAAACAGCACAACATAAGGTAGGGTTGCTACTCTGAGTTGCCCGAGTGACGTCATGAGAAGGGCGGGGTATTGTATATACAAACAATCTGATCAATGATTGGTCGCTCATGCCCAAGAGCCACCTATCATATGACGTCAACCTTATGTTCTGTTTGGAGCGTCTTCTGCTCAGTGTCGCATTTCAGCATTTGCCCGAGCTTTATTATTATTATTATTGTTATCATTTTTACCATAAGTAGTCTTCTAGCCAGGGAGGCCAAGAAAGGCCTCCGTGAGCGGAAGAGAAATCAAACAGCACAATATAAAGTAGGGTTGCTACTCTGAGTTGCCCGAGTGACGATATGAGAAGGGCGGGATTTTGTACCTATAAGGCATCTGACCAATGATTGGTCATGTAAAAGCCCCACCTATCAGAAGACGTCATCCGGCTACTTCAACGCAGCAACCCTTCCTTATGTTGTCCTATTTGGACCATCTTCCGCGGAAACTCGCATTTCAGCAGTTGACCGAGCTTACTAAAGAGTCAACATTTGCATGAATGAGCCAGCGAGGCAAAGAAAGACGACATAAGGGGGAGAGAAACCAAACAGGACATCATAAGGTAGGGTTGCTACTCTGAGTTCCCGGGTGACGTCATGAAGGTGGAGCTCTGTAATCCACATAGTATGTGTCCAATGATTTGTTATACCCAGGCCCCGCCTATCAGATGACGTCAGCCAGGTACTTCAACGCAGCAACCCTATCTTATGTTCTCCTGATTAGACCGTCTTCGGCTCAGCGTCACATTTCATCAGGATAAAGGCGCCGTCATTTCACATAATCCAGCGAGGCCAAACAAGGCTACCGTGAGCGGAAGAGGAATCAAACAACACAACATAAGGTAGGGTTGCTACTCTGAGGTACCCGGGTGACGTCATGAGAAAGGCGGGATTCGGAACCCACAAACTATCTGATCAGTGATTGATTCGTCAATTCCAATCCCCACCTATCAAATGACGTCATCCGGCTACTTCAACGCAGCAACCCTACTTTATGTTCTCCTATTTGGACCGTCTTCCGCCCAGAGTCGCATTTCAGCAGTTGACCGAGCCTACTAAAGAGTCAACATTCACATGAATGAGCCAGCGAGGCCAAGAAAGGCGACATAAGGGGGAGAGAAACCAAACAGGACATCATAAGGTAGGGTTGCTACTCTAAGCTCCCGGGTGACATCATGAGAAGAGCTGGGCTTTGAACACATAAATTATCTGATCAATGATTGGTCGGTAAGTTCCAAACCCCACCTATCAGATGATGTCCTCCGAATACTTCAACACACCAACCCTACCTTATGTTCTCCTTTTTTGACCGTTTCCGCCCATAGTCGCAGTCCAGTAGTTGACCGAGCTTATTAAAGAGTCGACATTCACATGTATGAGCGAGCCAACGAGGCTAAGAAAGGCCTCCGTGAGCGGAAGAGAAAGCAAACAGCACATCATAAGGTAGGGTTGCTTCTCTGAGCTCCCGGATGATGTCATGAGAATGGCGGGGCTCTGAACCCACAAATTATCTGATCAATGATTGGTCGGTCAATCACAAACCCCACCTATCAGATGACGTCAACCAGGTACTTCAACGCAGCAACCCTATCTTATGTTCTCCTGTTTGGACCGTCTTCCGTTCAGAGTCGCATTTCAGCAGGATAAAGCCGCCGTCATTTCACATAATCCAGCGAGGCTAACTAAACAAGGCCACTGTGACCGGAAGAGGAACCAAACAGCACAACATAAGGTAGGGTTGCTACTCTGAGTTGCCCGAGTGACGTCATGAGAAGGGCGGGGTATTGTATATACAAACAATCTGATCAATGATTGGTCGGTCATGCCCAAGAGCCACCTATCATGTGACGTCAACCTTATGTTCTGTTTGGAGCGTCTTCTGCTCAGCTATTGTTATTTTGTTATTATTGTTATTATCATTGTTATCATAATTATTTTTATTATTATTATTATTATTATTATTATTATTATCATTATTGTTATTGGACACCCATTCTGTGGATTACAGAGCTCCACCCTCATGATGTCACTCGGGAACTCACAGTAGCAACCCTAACTTATGATGTCCTGTTTGGTTTCACTTCTGCTCACGGTGGCCTTACTTGGCCTCACTGCCTCAATCTTGTGAATGTTGACTCTTTGATAAGCTCGGTCATCTACTGAAATGCGACTCTGGGCGGAAGATGGTCCAAACAGGAGAACATAATTAGGGTTGCTGCAATGAAATAGTCGGCCGAAGTCATCTAATAGGTGGGTTTTGGATTGACCGACCAATCATTGATCAGATAATTTGTGAGTTCAGCGCCCCGCCCTTCTCATGACATCATCCGGGAGTTCAGAGTAGCAACCCTACCTTATGATGTGCTGTTTGGTTTCTCTTCCGCTCACGGTGGCCATTTCTTGGCCTCGTTGGCTCATTCACGTGAATGTTGTTGACTCACTCTTTAATAAGCTCGGTCAACTGCTGGAATGCGACTCTGGGCGGAAGACGGTACAAATAGAACATAAGGTGGGTTGTTCTATTGGAGTAGCCGGATGACGTAGTTTCATAAGTGGGGCTTGGACATGACCAATCATTGGTCAGATGCCTTATAGGTACAAAATCCCGCCCTTCTCATGACGTCACTCGGGCAACTCAGAGTAGCAACCCTACCTTATGTTGTGCTGTTTGGTTCCTCTTCCGGTCACGGTGGCTTTGTTTCGTTAGCCTCGCTTGATATGTGAAATGACGGCGGCTTTATGCTGCTGAAATACGATTCTTAGCGGAAGACGGTCCAAACAGGTGAACATAAGATAGGGTTTGCTCGTTGAAGTTGTCGGCTGACGTCATCTGATAGGTGGGGTTTGGGATTGACCGACCAATCATTGATCAGATAATTTGTGGGTTCAGAGCCCCGCCCTTCTCATGACATCATCCGGGAGCTTAGAGAAGCAACCCGACCTTATGATGTGCTGTTTGGTATTTCTTCCGCTCACGGTGGCATTTCTTGGCCTCGTTGGCTCATACATGTGAATGTCGACTCTTTAATAAGCTCGGTCAACTACTGCAATGCGACTATAGGCGGAAGACGGTTGAAAAATGAGAACATAAGGTACGTTTGGTGTGTTGAAATATTCGGATGACATCATCTGATAGGTGGTGTTTGGAACTTACCGACCAATCATTGATCAGATAATTTATGTGTTCAAAGCCCAGCTCTTCTCTTGACGTCACCCGAGAGCTCAGAGAAGGAACCCTACCTTATGATGTGCTGTTTGGTTTCTCTCCCCCTTACGTCGCCCTTCTAGGCCTCGCTAGCTCATTCATGTGAAAGTTGACTCTTTAATAAGTTCGGTCAACTGCTGAAATGCGACTCTGGGCGTAAGACGGTCCAAATAGGAGAACATAAGATGGGGTTGCTGCGTTGAAGTACACGGCTGACGTCATCTCATAGGCATGGCCTTGGTACAACCAATCATTGGACACATACTATGTGGATTACGGAGCTCCACCCTCATGACGTCATCCAGGAACTCAGAATACAACCCTACCTTATGATGTCCTGTTTGGTTTCTCTTAGGCTCACGGTGGCCTTTCTTGGCCTCACTGGCACATTCTTGTGAATGTCGCCTCTTTAATAAGCTGGGTCAACTGCTGCAATGCTATTATGGGCGAAAGACGGTCGAAAAAGGAGAACATAAGGTAGGGTTGGTGTGTTGAAATACCCGGAAGACGTCATCTGATAGATGGGGTTTGGAACTTACCGACCAACCATTGATCAGATAATTTGTGTTTTCAGAGCCTCGCTCTTCTCATGACGTCACCCGGGAGCTCAGAGTAGCAACCCTACCTTATGATGTCCTTTTTGGTTTCTCTTCCCCTCACGTCGTCTTTCTTTGCCTCGCTAGCTCATTCATGCAAAATGTTGACTCTTAAATAAGCTCGGTCAACTGCTGAAATGCGAATCTGGGCGGAAGACGGTCCAAACAGAACATAAGGTAGGGTTCCTGCGTTGAAGTATCCGGATGACGTCGTCTGATAGGTGGGGCTAGGACATGACCAATTGATTGGTCACATGGTTTATAGGTACAAAATCTCGACCTTCTCATGACGTCACTCAGGCAACTCAAAGTAGCAACCGTACCTTATGTTGTGCTGTTTGATTCCTCTTCCGCTCACGGTGGCCTTGTCTAGCTTCGCTAGGAATATAAAATGACGGCGGCTTTATCCTGCTAAAATGCGACTCTGAGCGGAAGATGGTCGAAACAGAATATAAGATCCCTAGGGTTGCTGCGTTTAAGTTCCCAGCTGACGGCATCTGATAGGCATGGCCTGGGTATAACCAATCATTGGACACATACTATGTGGATTACAGAGCTCCACCCTCATGACGCCACCCGGGAACTTAGAGTATCAATGCTACCTTATGATGTGCTGTTTGGTTTCTCTTCCGCTCACTGTGGCCTTACTTAGTTAGCCTCACTGGTTCAATGATATGAATGTTGACTCTTTGATAAGTTCGGTCAACTAGTGAAATGCGACTCTGGGCGGAAGACGGTCCAAACAGGAGAACATAATTAGGGTTGCTGCAATGAAATAATCGGCTGACCTCATCTGATAGGTGGGATTTGGGATTGACCGACCAATCATTGATCAGATATTTTGTGTGTTCAGCGCCCCGCCCTCCTCATAACTTGACCCGGGAGCTCAGAGTAGCAACCCTACCTTATGATGTGCTGTTTGGTTTCTCTTCCGCTCACAGTGGCCTTTTCTTGGCCTCGTTGGCTCATTCATGTGAATGTTGACTCACTCTTTAAAAAGTTCGGTCAACTGCTGAAATGCGACTCTGGACGGCAGACGGTACAAATAGGAGAACATAAGGTGGGTTGCTCTATTGAAGTAGCCGGATGACGTCGTTTCATAGGTGAGGCTTGGACAAGACCAATCATTGGTCAGATGCCTTATAGGTACAAAATCAGGCCCTTCTCATGACGTCACTCGGGCAACTCAGAGTAGCAACCCTACTTTATATTGTGCTGCTTGATTTCTCTTCCCCTCACGGAGGCCTTTCTTGGCCTCGCTGGCTAGAAGACTGCTTATGGTAATAATAATAACAATAATAATAATAATAAAGCTCGGGCAAATGCTGAAATGCGACACTGAGCAGAAGACGCTCCAAACAGAACATAAGGTTGACGTCACATGATAGGTGGCTCTTGGGCATGACCGACCAATCATTGATCAGATTGTTTGTATATACAATACCCCGCCCTTCTCATGACGTCAGAGTAGCAACCCTACCTTATGCTGTGCTGTTTGATTCCTCTTCCGCTCACGGTAGCCTTGTTTGGCCTCGCTGGATTATGTGAAATGACGGTGGCTTTATCCTGCTGAAATGCGACTCTGAGCGGAAGACGGTCTAAACAGGAGAACATAAGGTAGGTTTGCTGCGTTGAAATACCTGGCTGACGTCATCTGATAGGCGGTGCCTGGGTATAACCAATCATTGGACACATACTATGTGGATTACAGAGCTCCACCTTCATGATGTCACCCGGGAACTAAGAGTAGCAACCTTACCTTATGATGTCCTGTTTGGTTTCTCTCCCCCTTACGTCGCCTTGCTTGGCCTCGCTGGCTAATTCATGTGAATGTTGACTCTTTAGTAAGCTCGGTCAACTGCTGAAGTGCGACTCTGGGCGGAAGATGGGCCAAACAGGAGAAAATAAGGTAGGGTTGCTGCGTTGAAGTAGCCGGATGACGTCGCCTGACAGGTGGGACTTGGACATGACCGATCATTGGTCAGATGGTTTATAGGTACAAAATCCCGCCCTTCTCATGACGTCACTCGGGCAACTCAGAGTAGCAACCCTACTTTATATTGTGCTGTTTGATTTCTCTTCCGCTCACGGAGGCCTTTCTTGGCCTCGCCGGCTAGAAGACTCCTTATGGTAATAATAATAACAATAATAATAATAATAAAGCTCGGGCAAATGCTGAAATGCGACACTGAGCAGAAGACAGTCCAAACAGAACATAAGGTTGACGTCATATGATAGGTGGCTCTTGGGCATGACCGACCAATCATTGATCAGATTGTTTGTATATACAATACCCCGCCCTTCTCATGACGTCACTCGGGCAACTCAGAGTAGCAACCCTACCTTATGTTGTGCTGTTTGGTTCCTCTTCCGGTCACGGTGGCCTTGTTTAGTTAGCCTCGCTGGATTATGTGAAATGACGGCGGCTTTATCCTGCTGAAATGCGACTATGTGCGGAAGACGGTCCAAACAGGAGAACATAAGGTAGGGGTGGTGTCGCATTTCAGCATTTGCCCGAGCTTTATTATTATTATTATTGTTATTATTATTACCATAAGCAGTCTTCTAGCCAGCGAGGCTAAGAAAGGCCTCCGTGAGCAGAAGAGAAATCAAACAGAACAACATAAGGTAAGGCTGCTACTCTGAGTTGCCCGAGTGACGTCATGAGACGGGCGGGATTTTGTACCTATAAGCATCTGACCAATGATTGGTCATGTCCAAGCCCCACCTATGAAACGATGTCATCCGGCTACTTCAATAGAGCAACCCACCTTATGTCGCATTTCAGCAGTTGACCGAGCTTATCAAAGAGTCAACATTCACATGATTGTGCCAATGAGGCCAATTAAGGCCACCGTGAACGGAAGAGAAACCAAACAGGACATCATAAGGTAGGGTTGCTACTCTCAGTTCCCGGGTGACGTCATGAGGGTGGAGCTCTGTAATCTACATAGTATGTGTCCAATGATTGGTTATACCCAGGCCCCGACTATCAGATGACGTCAGCCAGGTATTTCAAGGCAGCAACCCTATCTTATGTTCTCCTAATTAGACTGTTTTCGCATTAGACTGTCGCATTTCAGCAGGATAAAGGCGCCTTCATTTTACATAATCCAGAGAGGCCAAACAAGGCTACCGTGAGCGGAAGAGGAATCAAACAGCACAACATAAGGTAGGATTGCTACTCTGAGGTACCCGGGTGACGTCATGAGAAGGGCGGGATTTTGTACATATAAGGCATCTGACCAATGATTGGTCATGTCCAAGCTCCACTTATCACACGACGTCATCCGGCTACTTCAACACACCAACCCTACCTTATGTTCTCCTATATGGACCGTCTTCCGCTGACAGTTGCATTTCAGCAATTGACCGAGCTTATTAAAGAGTCCACATTCACATGAATGAGCCAACGAGGCCAATAAAGGCCACCGTGAGCGGAAAAGAAACCATACAGGACATCATAAGGAAGGGTTGCTTCTCTGAGCTCCCGGGTGATGTCATGAGAAGGGCGGAGTTCTGAACCAACAAATTTTCTGATCAATGATTGGTCGGTCAATTCAAATCCCCACCTATCAGAGGACGTCATACGGGTACTTCAACGCAGCAACCCACCATATGTTCTCCTATTTGGACCGTCTACTGCATAGAGTCGCATTTCAGCAGTTGACCGAGCTTATTAAAGAGTCAACATTCACATGAATGAGTATTGAGGCCCAGAAAGGACACCGTGAGCGGAAGAGAAACCAAACAGGACATCATAAGGTAGGGTTGCTACTCTGAGTTGCCCGAGTGACGTCATGAGAAGGGCGGGGTATTGTATATACAAACAATCTGATCAATGATTGGTCGGTCATGCCCAAGAGCCACCTATCATGTGACGTCATCCTTATGTTCTGTTTGGAGCGTCTTCTGCTCAGTGTCGCATTTCAGCATTTGCCCGAGGTTTATTATTATTATTATTGTTATTATTATTACCATAAGGAGTCTTCTACCCAGCGAGGCCAAGAAAGGCCTCCGTGAGCGGAAGAGAAATCAAACAGCACAATATAAAGTAGGGTTGCTACTCTGAGTTGCCCGAGTGACGTCATGAGAAGGGCGGGATTTTGTACCTATAAACCATCTGACCAATGATTGGTCATGTCCAAGCCCCACCTATCAGGCGACGTCATCCGGCTACTTTAATGCAGCAACCCAGCTTATGTTCTCCTATTTGTACCGTCTTCCGCCAAGATTCGCATTTGAGCCGTTGACCGAGCTTATTAAAGAGTGAGTCAACATTCACATGAATGAGCTAGCGAGGCCAAGAAAGGCCAACGTGAGCGGAAGAGAAACCAAACAGGACATCGTAAAGTAGTGTTGCTTCCCTTAGTTCCCGAGTGATGTCATCAGAAGGGCGGGGCTCTGAACACACAAATTATCTGATCAATGATTGGTCGGTCAATCCCAAACCCCACATATCAGATGACATCAGCCGACTACTTCAACGCATGATCCCTATCTTATGTTCTCCTGTTTGGACCGTCTTCCGCCTAGAGTCGCATTTCACCAGTTGACCGAGCTTATTAAAGAGTCAACATTCACATGAATGAGCCAGCGAGGCCAAGAAAGGCGACATAAGGAGGAGAGAAATCAAAAAGGACATAATAAGGTAGGGTTTGCTACTCTGAGCTCCCGGGTGACTTCATGAGAAGAGCTGGGCTTTGAACACATAAATTATCTGATCAATGATTGGTCGGTAAGTTCCAAACCCAGCCTATCAGATGAAGTCATCCGAATACTTCAACACACCAACCCTACCTTATGTTCTCCTTTTTTATCCGTCTTTCGCCCATAGTCGCATTGCAGTAGTTGACCGAGCTTATTAAAGAGTAGACATTCACATGTATGAGCGAGCCAACGAGGCCAAGAAAGGCCACCGTGAGCGAAAGAGAAACCAAAAAGCACATCATAAGGTAGGGTTGCTTCTCTGAGCTCCCAGATGATGTCATGAGAAGAGCGGGGCGCTGAACACACAAATTATCTGATCAATGATTGGTCGGTCAATCCCAAACCCCACCTATCAGATGACGTCAGCCGACAACTTCAACGCAGCAACCCTATCTTATGTTCTCCTGTTTGGATCGTCTTCCGCATAGAGTCCCATTTCAGCAGGATAAAGCCGCCGTCATTTCACATAATCCAGCGAGGCTAACTAGACAAGGCCACCGTGACCGGAAGAGGAAACAAAAAGCACAACATAAGGTAGAGTTGCTACTCTGAGTTGCCCGAGTGACGTCTTGAGAAGGGCCGGGTACTGTATATACAAACAATCTGATCAATGATTGGTCGGTCATGCCCAAGAGCCACCTATCATGTGACGTCATTCTTATGTTCTGTTTGGAGCGCCATCTGCTCAGTGTCGCATTTCAGCATTTGCCCGAGCTTTATTATTATTATTGTTATTATTATTACCATAAGCAGTCTTCTAGCCAGCGAGGCCAAGAAAGGCCTCCGTGAGCAGAAGAGATATCAAACAGCACAATATAAAGTAGGGTTGCTACTCTGAGTTGCTCGAGTGACGATATGAGAAGGGCGGGGTTTTGTACCTATAAGTCATCTGACCAATGATTGGTCTTGTCCAAGCCTCACCTATGAAACGACGTCATCCGGTTACTTCAATAGAGCAACCCCCCTTATGTTCTCCTATTTGTACCGTCTTCCTCTCAGAGTCGCATTTCACCAGTTGACCGAGCTTATCAAAGAGTCAACATTCACATGATTGAGCCAATGAGGCCAATTAAGGCCACCGTGAGCGGAAGAGAAACCAAACAGGACATCATGAGGTAGGGTTGCTACTCTAAGTTCCCGGGGGACGTCATGAGGGTGGAGCTCTGTAATCCACATAGTATGTGTCCAATGATTGGTTATACCCAGGCTAAGCCTATCAGATGACGTCAGCCAGGTACTTCAAAGGAGCAACCCAATCTTATGTTCTCCTGATTAGACCGTCTTCCGCTCACAGTCGCATTTCAGCAGGATAAAGGCGCCTTCATTTCACATAATCCAGCGTGGCCAAACAAGGCTACCGTAAGCGGAAGACGAATCAAACACCACAACATAAGGTAGGGTTGCTACTCTGAGGTACCAGGGGGACGTCTGAAGAAAGTCGGTGTTCGGAACCCATAGATTATCTGATCAATGATTGGTCGGTCACTTCCAATCCCCACCTATCAGATGACGTCATCCGAATATTTTAACACTCCAACCCTACCTTATGTTGTATTTGGACCGTCTTCCGCCCAGAGTCGCATTTCAGCAGTTGACCGAGCTTATTAAAGAGTCAACATTCACATGAATGAGCCAGCGAGGCCAAGAAAGGCGACGTAAGGGGGAGAGAAACCAAACAGCACATCATAAGGTAGGGTTGCTACTCTGAGCTCCCGGGTGACGTCATGAGAAGAGCTGGGCTTTAACACATAAATTATCTGATCAATGATTGGACGGTAAATTCCATACCCCACCTATCAGATGACGTCATCCGAATACTTCAACACACCAACAATACCTTATGTTCTCCTTTTTTGACCGTATTCCGCCCATAGTCGCATTGCAGTACTTGACCGAGCTTATTAAAGAGTCGACATTCATATGTATGAGCGAGTCAACGAGGCCAAAAAAATCCACAGTGAGCGGAAGAGAAACCAAGCAGCACATCATAAGGTAGTGTTGCTTCTCTGAGCTCCCGGATGATGTCATGAGAAGGGCGGGGCTCTGAACCCACAAATTATCTGATCAATGATTGGTTGGTCAATCACAAACCCCACCTATCAGATGACGTCACCCGAGAACTCCAAGGCAGCAACCCTACCTTATGTCCTCCTGTTTGCACCGTCTTACGCTCAGAGTTGCATTTCAGCAGGATAAAGCCGCCGTCATTTCACATAATCCAGCGATGCTAACTAAACAAGTCCACCGTGACCGGAAGAGGAACCAAACAGCACAACATAAGGTAGGGTTGCTACTCTGAGTTGCCCGAGTGACGTCATGAGAAGGGCGGGGTATTGTATATACAAACAATCTGATCAATGATTGGTCGGTCATGCCCAAGAGCCACCTATCATGTGACGTCATCCTTATGTTCTGTTTGGAGCGTCTTCTGCTCAGTGTCGCATTTCAGCATTTGCCCGAGGTTTATTATTATTATTATTGTTATTATTATTACCATAAGGAGTCTTCTACCCAGCGAGGCCAAGAAAGGCCTCCGTGAGCGGAAGAGAAATCAAACAGCACAATATAAAGTAGGGTTGCTACTCTGAGTTGCCCGAGTGACGTCATGAGAAGGGCGGGATTTTGTACCTATAAGGCATCAGACCAATGATTGGTCATGTTCAAGCCCCACCTATGAAACGACGTCATCCGGCGACTTCAATAGAGCAACCCACCTTATGTTCTCCTATTTGTACCGTCTTCCGCCCAGAGTCGCCTTTCAGCAGTTGACCGAGCTTATTAAAGAGTGAGTCAACATTCACATGAATGAGCCAACGAGGCCAAGGAAAGGCCACCGTGAGCGGAAGAGAAACCAAAGAGGACATCATAAGGTAGGGTTGCTACTCTGAGCTCCCGGATGATGTCATGAGAAGGGCGGGGCGCTGAACACACAAATCATCTGATCAATGATTGGTCGGTCATCCCAAACCCCACCTATCAGATGACGTCAGCCGACTACTTCATTGCAGCAACCCTAATTATGGTCTCCTATTTGGACTGTCTTCCGCCCAGAATCGCATTTCAGTAGTTGACCGAACTTATCAAAGAGTCAACATTCGCATGATTGAGCCAGTGAGGCCAAGTAAATCCACACTAAGCGGAAGAGAAACCAAACAGGACATCATAAGGTAGGGTTCCTACTCTGAGTTCCCGGGTGACGTCATGAGGGTGGAGCTCTGTAATCCACATAGTATGTGTCCAATGATTGGTTATACCCAGGCCATGCCTATCAGATGACGTCAGCCGGGTACTTAAACGCAGCACGCCTATGGATCTTATGATCTGTTTCGACCATCTTCCGCTCAGAGTCGCATTTTAGCTGGATAAAGCCACCGTCATTTTACATAATCTAGCGAGGCTAAACAAGGCCACCGTGAGCGGAAGAGGAATCAAACAGCACAACATAAGGTACGGTTGCTACTCTGAGTTGCCCGAGTGACGTCATGAGAAGGGCGGGATTTTGTACCTATAAACCATCTGACCAATTGATTGGTCATGTCGAAGCCCCACCTATCAGACGACGTCATCCGGATACTTCAACGAATCAACCCTACCTTAAGTTCTATTTGAACCGTCTTCCGCCCAAATTCGCATTTCAGCAGTTGACCGAGCTTATCAAAGAGTCAACATTTGCATGAATGAGCCAGCGAGGCAGAGAAAGACGACGTGAGGGCAAGAGAAACCAAACAGGACATCATAAGGTAGGGTTGCTACTCTGAGCTCCCGGGTGACGTCATGAGAAGAGCGGGGCTCTGAACACACAAATTATCTGATCAATGGTTGGTCGGTAAGTTCCAAACCCCACCTATCACATGACGTACTTCAACACACCAACCCTACCTTATGTTCTCCTTTTTGGACCGTCTTTCGCCCATAATCGCATTGCAGCAGTTGACCGAGCTTATCAAAGAGTCAACATTCACATGAATGGGCTAGTGAGGCCAAGAAAGCCCTCCTGGAGCCTAAGAGAAACCAAACAGCACATCATAAGTAAGGGTTCTATTCTGAGTTCCCGGGTGACGTCATGAAGGTGGAGCTCCGTAATCCACATAGTATGTGTCCAATGATTGGTTGTACCCAGGCCACGCCTATGAGATGACTATAAGGCATCTGACCAATGATTGGTCATGTCCAAGCCCCACCTATGAAACGACGTCATCCGGCAACTTCAATAGAGCAACCCACCTTATGTTCTCCTATTTGTACCGTCTTCCGCCCAGAGTCGCATTTCAGCAGTTGACCGAGCTTATCAAAGAGTCAACATTCACATGATTAAGCCAATGAGGCCAATTAAGGCCACCGTGAGCGGAAGAGAAACCAAACAGCACATCATAAGGTAGGGTTGCTACTCTGAGTTCCCGGGTGACGTCATGAAGGTGGAGCTCTATAATCCACATAGTATGTGTCCAATGATTGGTTATACCCAGACCCCGCCTATCAGATGACGTCAGCCAGGTACTTCAACGCAACAACCCTATTTTATGTTCTCCTGATTAGACCGTCTTCCGCTCAGAGTCGCATTTCAGCAGGATAAAGCCGCCGTCATTTCATATAATCCAGCGAGGCTAACTAAACAAGGCCACTGTGACCGTAAGAGGAACCAAACAGCACAACATAAGGTAGGGTTGCTACTCTGAGTTGCCCGAGTGACGTCATGAGAAGGTTGGGGTATTGTATATACAAACAATCTGATCAATGATTGGTCGGTCATGCCCAAGAGCCACCTATCATGTGACGTCAACCTTATGTTCTGTTTGGAGCGTCTTCTGCTCAGCTATTGTTATTATTGTTATTATAGTTATTATTATTGTTATCATTATTATTTTTATTATTATTATTATTGTTATTGTTATTGGACATCCATTCTGTGGATTACAGAGCTCCACCCTCATGACGTCACTCGGGAACTCACAGTAGCAACCCTACCTTATGATGTCCTGTTTGGTTTCTCTTCTGCTCACGGTGGCCTTACTTGGCCTCACTGCCTCAATCTTGTGAATGTTGACTCTTTGATAAGCTCGGTCAACTACTGAAATGCGACTCTGGGCGGAAGATGGTCCAAACAGGAGAACATAATTAGGGTTGCTGCAATGAAATAGTCGGCTGAAGTCATCTAATAGGTGGGTTTTGGGATTGACCGACCAATCATTGATCAGATAATTTGTGAGTTCAGCGCCCCGCCCTTCTCATGACATCACCCGGGAGTTTAGAGTAGCAACCCTACCTTATGATGTGCTGTTTGGTTTCTCTTCCGCTCACGGTGGCCTTTTCTTGGCCTCGTTGGCTCATTCATGTGAATGTTGTTGACTCACTCTTTAATAAGCTCGGTCAACTGCTGAAATGCGACTCTGGGCGGAAGACGGTACAAATAGAACATAAGGTAGGTTTGCTGCGTTAAAGTAGCCGGATGACTTTATCTGATAGGTGGGGATTGGAATTGACCGACCAATCATTGATCAGATAATCTATGGGTTCCGAACCCAGCCTTTCTCATGACGTAATGGGGAGAGAACCAAACAGGAAATCACAAGGTAGGGTTGCTACTCTGAGCTCCCAAATGACATCATGAGAAGAGCTGGACTTTGAACACATAAATTATCTGATCAATGGTTGGTCGGTAAGTTAAAAAACCCAACCTATCAGATGACGTCATCCGAATACTTCAACACACCAACCCTACCTTATGTTCTCCTTTTTTGACCGTCTTCCGCCCAGAGTCGCATTTCAGATGTTGACCGAGCTTATTAAAGAGAGTCAACATTCACATGAATGAGCCAACGAGTCCAAGAAAAGGCCACCGTGAGCGCTAGTGAAACCAAGCAGCACATCATAAGGTAGGGTTGCTACTTTGAGCTCCCGGGTGATGTCATGAGAAGGGCGGGGCGCTGAACACATAAATTGTCTGATCAGTAATTGGTCGGTCAATCCCAAACCCCAACTATCAGATGACGTCAGCCGACTACTTCATTGCAGCAACACTAATTATATTCTCCTGTTTGGACCGTCTTCCGCCCAGAGTCGCATTTCAGTAGTTGACCGAGCTTATCAAAGAGTCAACATTCACATGATTGACCCAGTGAGGGCAAGTAAGGCCACCGTGAGCGTAAGAGAAACCAAACAGGACATCATAAGGTAGAGTTGCTACTCTGAGTTCCCGGGTGACGTCATGAGGGTGGAGCTCTGTAATCCACATAGTATGTGTCCAATGATTGGTTATACCCAGGTACGCCTGTCAGATGACGTCAGCCGGGTACTTAAACACAGCAACCCTAGGGATCTTATGTTCTCCTGTTTCGACCATCATCCGCTCAGAGGCGCATTTTAGCAGGATAAAGCCTCCGTCATACTACATAATCTAGCGAGGTTAAATAAGGCCACCTTGAGCGGAAGAGGAATCAAACAGCACAATATAAGGTAAGGTTGCTACTTTGAGTTGCCCGAGTGACGTAATGAGAAAGGCGGGATTTTGTACCTATAAACCATCTTACCAATGATTGGTCATTGCCAAGCCCCACCTATCAGACGACGTCGTCCGGATACTTCAACGCAGCAACCCTACCTTATGTTCTATTTGCATCGTCTTCCGCCTCAATTCGCATTTCAGCAGTTGACCGAGCTTATCAAAGAGTCAACATTTGCATGAATGAGCCAGCGAGGCAAAGAAAGACGACGTGAGGGGAAGAGAAACCAAACAGGACATCATAAGGTAGGGTTGCTACTCTTACCTCCCGTGTGACGTCATGAGAAGAGAGGGTCTCTGAACACACAAACCATCTGATCAATGGTTGGTCGGTAAGTTCCTAACCCCACCTATCAGATGAAGTCTTCCGGGTACTTGAACACACCAACCCTACCTTATGTTCTCCTTTTTCGACCGTCTTTCGCCCATAATCGCATTGCAGTAGTTGACCGAGCTTATTAAAGAATCGACATTAACATGAATGGGCCAGTGAGGCAAAGAAAGGCCACCATGAGCCTAAGAGAAACCAAACAGGACGTCATACGGTAGGGTTGTATTCTGAGTTCCCGGGAAACGTTATGAGGGTGGAGCTCAGTAATCCACATAGTATGTGTCCAATAATTAGTTGAACCAAGGCCATGCCTATGAGATGACGTCAGCCGTGTACTTCAACGCAGCAACCCTATCTTATGTTCTGTTTGGACCGTCTTCCTCTCAGGTCGCATTTCAGCAAGATAAAGCCGCCGTCATTTCACATGATCCAGCGAGGCTAACTAAACAAGCCCACCGTGACCGGAAGAGGAACCAAACTGCACAATATAAAGTAGGGTTGCTACTCTGAGTTGCCCGAGTGACGTCATGAAAAGGGCGGGATTTTGTACCTATAAGGCGTCTGACCAAAGATTGGTCATGTCCAAGCCCCACCTATGAAACTACGTCATCCGGCTACTTCAATAGAGGAACCCACCTAGTGTTCTCCTACTTGTACCGTCCTCCGCCCAGAGTCGCATTTCAGCAGTTGACCGAGCTTATCAAAGAGTGAGTCAACATTCACATGATTGAGCCAACGAGGCCAAGAAAAGGCTACCGAGAGCGGAAGAGAAACCAAACAGCACATCATAAAGTAGGGTTCCTACTCTGAGCTCCCGGGTGATATCATATGGAGGGCGGGGCGCTGAAAACACAAATTATATAATTAATGATTGGTCGGTTAATCCCAAACCCCACCTATCAGATGACGTCAGCCGACTACTTCATTGCAGCAACCCTAATTATGTTCTCCTGTTTGGACCGTCTTCCGCCCAGAGCCGCATTTCAGTAGTTGACCGAGCTTATCAAAGAGTCAACATTTAAATGATTGAGCCAGAGAGGCAAAGAAAGACTACGTGAGGGGAAGAGAAACCAAAAAGGACATCATAAGGTAAGTTTGCTACTCTGAGTTCTCGGGTGACGTCATATGGGTGGAGCTCTGTAATCCACATAGTATGTGTCCAATGATTGTTTATACCCAGGCCACGCCTATCAGATGACGTCAGCCGTTTACTTAAACGCAGCAACCCTAGGGATCTTATGTTCTCCTGTTTCGAACATCTTCCGCTAAGAGTCGCATTTTAGCAGGATAAAGCCACCGTAATTTTACATAATCTAGCGAGGCCAAACAAGGCCACCGTGAGCGGAAGAGAAATCAAACAGCACAACATAAGGTACGGCTGCTACTTTGAGTTGCCCGAGTGACGTGATGAGAAGGGCTGATTTTGTACCTATAAACCATGTGACCAATCGATTGGTCATGTCCAAGCCCCACCTATCAGGCGACGTCATCCGGATACTTCAACGCAGCAACCCTACCTTATCTTCTCCTATTTAGACCATCTTCCGCCCAGAGACGCATTTCAGCAGTTGACCGAGCTTATTAAAGAGTCAACATTCACATGAATGAGCCAGAGAGGCAAAGAAAGACTACGTGAGGGGAAGAGAAACCAAAAAGGACATCATAAGGTAAGTTTGCTACTCTGAGCTCCCGGATGACGTCATGAGAAGAGCTGGGCTCTGAACACATAAATTATCTGATCAATGATTGGTCGGTAAGTTCCAAACCTCACCTGTCAGATGACGTCATCCGAATACTTCAACACACAAACCCTACATTATGTTGTCCTTTTTTAACCATCTTCCGCCCATAGTCGCATTGCAGTAGTTGACCGAGCTTATAAAAGAGTCGATATTCACATGTATGAGCGAGTGAACGAGGTCAAAAAAGGCCACCGTGAGCGGAAGAGAAACCAAACAGCACATCATAAGGTAGGGTTGCTTCTCTGAGCTCCCGGATGATTTCATGAGAAGGGCGGGGCTCTGATCCCACAAATTATCTGATCAATGATTGGTCGGTCAATCCTAAACCCCACCTATCAGATGACGTCAGCTGACTACTTCATCGCAGCAACCCTATCTTATGTTCTCCTGTTTGGACCGTCTTCCGCTCAGAGTCGCATTTCAGCAGGATAAAGCCGCCGTCATTTCACATAATCCATCAAGGCTAACTAAACAAGGCCACTGTGACCGGAAGAGGAACCAAACAGCACAACATAAGGTAGGGTTGCTACTCTGAGTTGCCCGAGTGACGTCATGAGAAATGAGGGGTATTGTATATACAAACAATCTGATCAATGATTGGTCGGTCATGCCCAAGAGCCACCTATCATGTGACGTCATCCTTATGTTCTGTTTGGAGCGTCTTCTGCTCAGTGTCGCATTTTAGCATTTGCCCGAGCTTTATTATTATTATTATTGTTATTATTATTACCATAAGGAGTCTTCTAGCCAGCGAGGCCAAGAAAGGCCTCCGTGAGCGGAAGAGAAACCAAACAGCACAACATAAGGTAGGGTTGCTACCCTGAGGTACCCGGTGGACGTCATGAGAAAGGCTGGGTTCGGAACCCATAGATTATCTGATCAATGATTGGTCGGTCAATTCCAATCCCCACCTATCAGATAAAGTCATCCGGCTACTTTAACGCAGCAAACCTACCTTATGTTCTATTTGGAACGTCTTCCACCCAGAGTCGCCTTGGTTCAAAAAAGGAGAACATAAGGTAGGGTTAGTGTTGAGGAATTCGGATGACGTCATCTGATAGGTGGGGTTTGGAACTTACCGACCAATCATTGATCAGACAATTTATGTGTTCAAAGCCCAGCTCTTCTCATGACGTCACCCGGGAACTCAGAATAGCAAACGTACCTTATGATGTCCTGTTTGGTTTCTCTTCCCCTCACGTAGTCATGTGAATGTCGACTCTTTAATAAGCTCGGTCAACTACTGCAATGCGATTATGGGCGAAAGACGGTCGAAAAAGAACATAAGGTAGGGTTGGTGTGTTGAAGTACCCGAAAGGCTTCATCTGATAGGTGGGGTTTGGAACTTACCGACCAACCATTGATCAGATGGTTTGTGTGTTCAGAGACCCTCTCTTCTCATGACGTCACACGGGAGGTAAGAGTAGCAACCCTACCTTATGATGTCCTGTTTGGTTTCTCTTCCCCTCACGTCGTCTTTCTTTGCCTCGCTGGCTCATTCATGCAAATGTTGACTCTTTATTAAGCTCGGTCAACTGCTGAAATGCGAATTGGGGCGGAAGACGATCCAAATAGGAGAACATAAGGTAGGGTTGCTGCGTTGAAGTATCCGGACGACGTCGTCTGATAGGTGGGGCTTGGCCATGACCAATCATTGGTAAGATGGTTTATAGGTACAAAATTCCGCCTTTCTCATCACGTCACTCGGGCAACTCAAAGTAGCAACCTTACCTTATGTTGTGCTGTTTGAGTCCTCTTCCGCTCAAGGTGGCCTTATTTAACCTCGCTGGATCATGTAAAATGACGGCGGCTTTATCCTGCTAAAATGCGACTCTGAGCGGATGATGGTCGAAACAGGAGAACATAAGATCCCTAGGCGTGCTGCGTTGAACTTCCCGGTTGACCTCATCTGATAGGCGTACCTGGGTATAACCAATCATTGGACACATACTATGTGGATTACAGAGCTCCATCCTCATGACGTCACCCGGGAACTCAGAGTAGCAACTCTACCTTATGATGTCCTGTTTGGTTTCTCTTACGCTCACGGTGGCCTTACTTGGCCTCACTGGGTCGATCATGTGAATGTTGACTCTTTGATAAGCTCGGTCAACTACTGAAATGCGACTCTGGGCGGAAGACGGTCCAAACAGGAGAACATAATTAGGGTTGCTGCAATGAAGTAGTCGACTGACGTCATCTGATAGGTGGGGTTTGGGATTGACCGACCAATCATTAATCAGATAATTTATTTGTTCAGCGCCCCGCCCATCTCATGACATCACCCGGAAGCTCAAAGTAGCAACCCTACCTTATGATGTGCTGTTTGGTTTCACTAGCGCTCACGGTGGCCTTTTCTTGGACTCGTTGGCTCATTCATGTAAATGTTGACTCTCTCTTTAATAAGCTCGGTCAACTGCTGAAATGCGACTCTGGGCGGAAGACGGTCAAAAAAGAACATAAGGTAGGGTTGGTGTGTTGAAGTATTCGGATGACGTCATCTGATAGGTTGGGTTTGGAACTTACCGACCAACCATTGATCAGATAATTTATGTGTACAAAGCCCAGCTCTTCTCATGATGTCACTTGGGAGCTCAGAGTAGCAACCCTACCTTGTGATTTCCTGTTTGGTTCTCTCCCCATTACGTCGCCTTCCTTGGCCTCACTGGCTCATTCATGTGAATGTTGACTCTTTAATAAGCTCGGTCAACTGCTGAAATGCGACTCTGCGCGGAAGAGTGTCCAAATAAGAGAATATAAGGTAGGGTTCATTCTTTGAAGTAGCCGGCGACGTCATCTGATAGGTGGGGATTGGAATTGACCGACCAATCATTGATCAGATAATTTGTGGATTCAGAGCCCCGCCTTTCTCATAACGTCACCCGGGTACCTCAAAGTAGCAACCCTAAATTATGTTGTGCTGTTTGATTCCTCTTCCGCTCACGGTGGCCTTGTTTGACCTCGAAGGATTATGTGAAATGAAGGCGCCTTTATCCTGCTGAAATGCGACTCTGAGCGGAAGACGGTCTAAACAGGAGAACATAAGATAGGGTTGCTGCGTTGAAGTATCTGGCGGACATCATCTGATAGGCGAGACCTGGGTATAACCAATCATTGGACACATACTATGTGGATTACAGACCTCCACCCTCATGACGTCAACCGTGAAATAAGAGTAGCAACCCTACCTTATGATGTGCTGTTTGGTTTCTCTTACGCTCACGGTGGCCTTACTTGGCCTCATTGGCTCAATCATGTGAATGTTGACTCGTTGATAAGCTCGGTCAACTACTGAAATGCGACTCTGGGCGGAAGACGGTACAAATAGGAGAACATAAGATGGGTTGCTGTATTGAAGTAGCCGGATGATGTCGTTTCATAGGTGGAGCTTGGACATGACCAATCATTGGTCAGATGCCTTATAGGTACAAAATCCCGCCCTTCTCATGACGTCACTCGGGCAACTCAGAGTAGCAACCCTACTTTATATTGTGCTGTTTGATTTCTCTTCCACTCACGGAGGCCTTTCTTGGCCTCGCTGGCTAGAAGACTCTTTATGGTAATAATAATAACGATAATGATAATAGTAAAGCTCGGGCAAATGCTGAAATGCGACATGAGCAGAAGACGTTCCAAACAGAACGTAAGGTCGGGTTGGTGCATTGAAGTACCCGGATGACGTCATATGATAGGTGGCTCTTGGGCATGACCGACCAATCATTGATCAGATTGTTTGTATATACAATACCCCGCCCTTCTCATGACGTCACTCGGGTAACTCAGAGTAGCAACCCTACATTATGTTGTGCTGTTTGGTTCCTCTTCCGGTCACGGTGGCCTTGTTTAGTTAGCCTCGCTGGATTATGTGAAATGACGGCGGCTTTATCCTGCTGAAATGCGACTCTGGGCGGAAGACGGTCCAAACAGGAGAACATAATTAGGGTTGCTGCAATGAAGTAGTCGGCTGACGTCATCTGATAGGTGGGGTTTGGGATTGACCGACCAATCATTAATCAGATAATTTATGTGTTCAGCGCCCCGCCCATCTCATGACGTCACCCGGAAGCTCAAAGTAGCAACCCTACCTTATGATGTGCTGTTTGGTTTCACTAGCGCTCACGGTGGCCTTTTCTTGGACTCGTTGGCTCATTCATGTAAATGTTGACTCTCTCTTTAATAAGCTCGGTCAACTGCTGAAATGCGACTCTGGGCGGAAGACGGTCAAAAAAGGAGAACATAAGGTAGGGTTGGTGTGTTGAAGTATTCGGATGACGTCATCTGATAGGTTGGGTTTGGAACTTACCGACCAACCATTGATCAGATAATTTATGTGATACAAAGCCCAGCTCTTCTCATGATGTCACTTGGGAGCTCAGAGTAGCAACCCTACCTTGTGATTTCCTGTTTGGTTCTCTCCCCATTACGTCGCCTTCCTTGGCCTCACTGGCTCATTCATGTGAATGTCGACTCTTTAATAAGCTCGGTCAACTACTGCAATGCGTCTATGGGCGGAAGACGGTCAAAAAAGGAGAACATAAGGTAGGGTTGGTGTGTTGAAGTATTCGGATGATGTCCTCTGATAGGTGGTGTTTGGAACTTACCGACCAATCATTGATCAGATAATTTATGTGTTCAAAGCCCAGCTCTTCTCATGACGTCACCCGGGAGCTCAGAGTAGCAACCCTACCTTATGATGTCCTGTTTGGTTTCTCTCCCCCTTACGTCGCTTTTCTTGGCCTCGCTGGTTCATTCATGTGAATGTTGACTCTTTAATAGGCTCGGTCAACTGCTGAAATAAGACTCTTGGCGGAATACGGTCCAAATAAGAGAACATAAGGTAGGGTTGCTGCGTTGAAGTAGTCGGATGACGTTATCTGATAGGTGGGGATTGGAATTGACCGACCAATCACTGGTCAGATCATTTCTGGGTTCCGAACCCCGCCTTTCTCATGACGTCACCCGGGTAGCTCAGAGTAGCAACCCTACCTTATGTTGTGCTGTTTGATTCCTCTTCCGCTCACGGTGGCCTTGTTTGGCCTCGCTGGATTGTTTGAAATGAAGGGGCCTTTATCCTGCAGAAATGCGACTCTGAGCGGAAGACGTTCTAATCAGAACATAAGATAGGGTTGCTGCGTTGATGTAACTGGCTGACGTCATCTGATAGCCATGGCCTGGGAATAACCAATCATTGGACACATACTCTGTGGATTACAGACTTCCACCCTCATGACGTCACCCGTGAAATCAGACTGGCACCCCTACCTTATGATGTCCTGTTTAGTTTCTCTTCCGCTCACTGTGGCCTTAATTGCCCTCATTGGCTCATTCATGTGAATGTCAACTCTCTTAGATAAGCTCGGTCAACTGCTGGAATGCGACTCTGGGCAGAAGACGGTGCAAATAGGAGAACGTAAGGTAGGTTGCTCTATTGAAGTAGCCGGATGACGTCGTTTCATAGGTGGGGCTTGGACATGACCAATCATTGGTCAGATGCCTTATAGGTACAAAATCCCGACCTTCTCATGACGTCACTCGGGCAACTCAGAGTAGGAACCCTACTTTATATTGTGCTGTTTGATTTCTCTTCCGCTCACGGAGGCCTTTCTTGGCCTCGCTGGCTAGAAGACTGCTTATGGTAATAATAATAACAATAATAATAATAATAGAGCTCGGGCAAATGCTGAAATGCGACACTGAGCAGAAGACGCTCCAAATAGAACATAATGTTGACGTCACATGATAGGTGGCACTGGGGCATGACCGACCAATCATTGATCAGATTGTTTGTATATACAATACCCCGCCCTTCTCATGACGTCACTCGGGCAACTCAGAGTAGCAACCCTACCTTATGTTGTGCTGTTTGGTTCCTCTTCCGGTCACGGTGGCCTTGTTTAGTTAGCCTCGCTGGATTATATGAAATGACGGCGGCTTTATCCTGCTGAAATGTGACTCTGACCGGAAGACGATCTAAACAGGAGAATATAAGATAGGGTTGCTGCGTTGAAGTACCTGGTTGACGTCATCTGATAGGCGGGGCCTGGGTATAAAAAATCATTGGACACATACTATGTGGATTACAGACCTCCACCCTCATGACGTCAACCGTGAAATAAGAGTAGCAACCCTACCTTATGATGTCCTGTTTGATTTCTCTTCCGCTCACGGAGGCCTTTCTTGGCCTCGCTGGCTAGAAGACTCCTTATGGTAATAATAATAACAATAATAATAATAATAAAGCTCGGGCAAATGCTGAAATGCGACACTGAGCAGAAGACGCTCCAAACAGAACATAAGGTTGACGTCATATGATAGGTGGCTCTTGGGCATGAGCGACCAATCATTGATCAGATTGTTTGTATACACAATACCCCGACCTTCTCATGACGTCACTCGGGCAACTCAGAGTAGCAACCCTACCTTATGTTGTGCTGTTTGGTTCTTCTTCCGGTCACGGTGGCCTTGTTTAGTTAGCCTCGCTGGATTATGTGAAATGACGGTGGCTTCATCCTGCTGAAATGCGACTCTGAGCGGAAGACGGTCCAAACGGGAGAACATAAGATAGGGTTGCTGCATTGAAGTTGTCGGCTGACGTATATGTGATAGGTGGGGTTTGGGATTGACCGACCAATCATTTTGATCTGATAATTTGTGGATTCAGAGCCCCGCCCTTCTCATGACATCATCCGGGAGCTCAGAGAAGCAACCCTATCTTATGATGTGCTGTTTGGTTTCTCTTCCGCTCACGGTGGCCTTTCTTGGCCTCGTTGGTTCGCTCATACATGTGAATGTCGACTCTTTTAATAAGCTCGGTTAACTACTGCAATTCGACTATGGGCGGAAGACGGTCCAAATAGGAGAACATAAGGTAGGGTTGCTGCGTTGAAGTATCCGGATGACGTCATCTATTAGGTGGGTATTGGAATTGACCGACCAATCGTTGATCAGATAAGTTGCGGGTTCCGATCCCCGCCTTTCTCATGACGTCACCCGGGTACCTCAGAGTAGCAACCCTACCTTATGTTGTGCTGTTTGATTCCTCTTCCGCTCACGGTAGCCTTGTTTGGCCTCGATGGATTACGTGATATGAAGGCGCCTTATCCTACTGAAATGGGACTCTGAGCGGAAGACGGTCTAATCAGAACATAAGATAGGGTTGCTGCGTTGAAGTACCCACCTGACGTCATCTGACAGGCGGTGCCTGGGTATAACCAATCATTGGACACATACTATGTGGATTACAGAGCTCCACCTTCATGACGTCACCCGGGAACTGAGAGTAGCAACCCTACCTTATGATGTGCTGTTTGGTTTCTCATCCGCTCACGGTGGCCTTAATTGGACTCATTGGCTGAATCATGTGAATGTTGATTCTCTGATAAGCTCGTTCAAAAGCTAAATTGCGACTCTGGGCGGAAGACGGTACAAATAGGAGAACATAAGGTGGGTTGCTCTATGGAAGTAGCCGGATGACGTCGTTTCATAGGTGGGGCTTGGACATGACCAATCATTGGTTAGATGCCTTATAGGTACAAAATGCCGCCCTTTTCATGACATCACTCGGGCAACTCAGAGTCCAAGCCCAACCTATGAAACGATGTCATCCGGCTACTTCAATAGAGCAACCCACCTTATGTTCTATTTGTACCGTCTTCCGTCCTAGAGTCGCATTTCAGCAGTTGACCGAGCTTATTAAAGAGTGCGTCAACATTCACATGAATGAGCCAACGAGGCCAAGAAAAGGCCACCGTGAGCGGACGAGAAACCAAACAGCACATCATAAGGTAGGGTTGCTACTCTCAGCTCCCGGGCGATGTCATGAGAAGGGCGGGGCGCTGAACACACAAATCATCTGATCAATGATTGGTCGGTAAATCCCAAACCCCACCTATCAGATGACGTCAGGCCGACTACTTCATTGCAGAAACCCTAATTATGTTCTCCAGTTTGGACCGTCTTCCGCCCAGAGTCGCATTTCAGTAGTTGACCGAGCTTATCAAAGAGTCAACATTCACATGATTGAGCCAGTGAGGCCAAGTAAGGCCACCGTGAGCGGAAGAGAAACCAAACAGGACATCATAAGGTAGGATTGCTACTCTGAGTTCCTGGGTGACGTCATGAGGGTGGAGCTCTGTAATCCATATAGTATGTGTCCAATGATTGGTTATACCCAGGCCACGCCTATCAGATGACGTCAGCCGGGTACTTAAACGCAGCACGCCTAGGGATCTTATGTTCTGTTTAGACCATCTTCAGCTCAGAGTCGCATTTTAGCGGGATAAAGCCGCCGTCATTTTACATAATCTAGCGAGGCTAAACAAGGCCACCGTGAGTTGAATAGGAATCAAACAGCACAACAGAAGGTAAGGTTGCTACTTTGAGTTGCCCGAGTGACGTCATGAGAAGAGCGGGATTTTGTACCTATAAACCATCTGACCAATCGATTGGTCATGTCCAAGCCCCACCTATCAGACGACGTCATCCGGATACTTCAACGCAGCAACCCTACCTTATGTTCTCTTATTTGGACCGTCTTCCGCCCAGAGTCTTATTTCAGCAGTTGACCGAGCCTATTAAAGAATCAACATTCACATGAATGAACCAGCGAAGCCAAGAAAGGCGACGTAAGGGGGAGAGAAACCAAACAGGACATCATAAGGTAGGGTTGCTAATCTCAGCTCCCGGGTGACGTCATGAGAAGAGGTGGACTTTGAACACATAAATTATCTGATCAATGATTGGTCGGTAAGTTCCAAACACCACCTATCAGAGGACATCATCCGAATACTTCAACACACCAACCCTACCTTATGTTCTCCTTTTTTGACCGTCTTCCGCCCAAAGACGCATTGCAGTAGTTGACCGAGCTTATTAAAGAGTCGACATTCACATGTATGAGCGAGCCAACGAGGCCAAGAAAGGCCACCGTGAGTGGAAGAGAAATCAAACAGCACATCATAATATAGGGTTGCTTCTCTGAGCTCCCGGATGATGTCATGAGAAGGGCGGGGCGCTGTACCCACAAATTATCTTATCAATGATTGGTCGGTCAATCCCAACCTATCAGATGACGTAAGCCGACAACTTCAATGCAGCAACCCTATCTTATGTTCTCCTGTTTGGACCGTCTTCCGCTCAGAGTCGCATTTCAGCAGGATAAAGGCGCCTTCATTTCACATAATCCATCGAGGTCAAACAAGGCCACCGTAAGCGGAAGAGGAATCAAACAGCACAACATAATTTAGGGTTGCTACTTTGAGTTACCCGGGTGACGTTATGAGAAAGGCGGGACTCGGAATCCATAAATCATCTGATCAATGATTGGTCGGTCACTTCCAATCCCCACCTATCAGATGACGTCGCCGGCTACTTCAACGCAAGAACCCTACCTTATATTCTCCTATTTGGACAGTCTTCCGCCCAGAGTCGCATTTCAGCAGTTGACCGAGCTTATTAAAGAGTCAACATTCACATGAATCAGCCAGTGAGGCCAAGGAAGGCGACTTAATGGGGAGAGAACCAAACAGGAAATCACAAGGTAGGGTTGCTACTCTGAGCTCCCAAGTGACATCATGACAAGAGCTGGGCTTTGTACACATAAATTATCTGATCAATGGTTGGTCGGTAAGTTCCAAACCCAACCTATCAGATGACGTCATCCGAATACTTCCACACACCAACCCTACCTTATGTTCTCTTTTTTTGACCGTCTTCCGCCCAGAGTCGCATTTCAGCAGTTGACCGAGCTTATTAAAGAGAGAGTCAACATTTACATGAATGAGCCAACGAGTCCAAGAAAAGGCCACCGTGAGCGCTAGTGAAACCAAACAGCACATCATAAGGTAGGGTTGCTACTTTGAGCTCCCGGGTGATGTCATGAGATGGGCGGGGCGCTGAACACATAAATTATCTGATTAATGATTGGTCGGTCAATCCCAAACCCCACCTATCAGATGACGTCAGCCGACTACTTCATTGCAGCAACCCTAATTATGTTCTCCTGTTTGGACCGTCTTCCACCCAGAGTCGCATTTCAGTAGTTGACCGAGCTTATCAAAGAGTCAACATTCACATGATCGAACCAGGGGGGCCAAGTAAGGCCACCGCGAGCGTAAGAGAAACCAAACAGGACATCATAAGGTAGAGTTGCTACTCTGAGTTCCCGGGTGACGTCATGAGGATTGAGCTCTGTAATCCACATAGTATGTGTCCAATGATCGGTTATACCCAGGTACGCCTATCAGATGACGTCAACCGGGAACTTAAACGCAGCACGCCTAGGGATCTTATGTTCTCCTGTTTCGACCATCATCCGCTCAGAGTCGCATTTTAGCAGGATAAAGCCGCCGTCATTTTACATAATCTAGCGAGGTTAAATAAGGCCACCTTGAGCGGAAGAGGACTCAAACAGCACAACATAAGGTAAGGTTGCTACTTTGAGTTGCCCGAGTGACGTGATGAGAAAGGCGGGATTTTGTACCTATAAACCATCTTACCAATGATTGGTCATGGCCAAGCCCTACCTATCAGACGAAGTCGTCCGGATACTTCAACGCAGCAACCCTACCTTATGTTGTCCTATTTGGATCGTCTTCCGCCCCAATTCGCATTTCAGCAGTTGACCGAGCTTATTAAAGAGTCAACATTTGCATGAATGAGCCAGCGAGGCAAAGAAAGACGACGTGAGGGGAAGAGAAACCAAACAGGACATCATAAGGTAGGGTTGCTACTCTTACCTCCCGTGTGACGTCATGAGAAGAGAGGGTCTCTGAACACACAAACCATCTGATCAATGGTTGGTCGGTAAGTTCCAAACCCCACCTATCAGATGAAGCCTTTCGGGTACTTCAACACACCAACCCTACCTTATGTTCTTTTTCGACCGTCTTTCGCCCATAATCGCATTGCAGTAGTTGACCGAGCTTAGTAAAGAGTCGACATTCACATGAATGGGCCAATGAGGCAAAGAAAGGCCACCGTGAGCCTAAGAGAAACCAAATAGGACGTCATACGGTAGGGTTGTATTCTGAGTTCCCGGGAAACGTTATGAGGGTGGAGCTCCGTAATCCACATAGTATGTGTCCAATAATTGGTTGAACCAAGGCTATGCCTATGAGATGACGTCAGCCGTGTACTTCAACGCAGGAACCCTATCTTATGTTCTGTTTGGACCGTCTTCCTCTCAGGTCGCATTTCAGCAAGATAAAGCCGCCGTCATTTCACATGATCCAGCGAGGCTAACTAAACAAGCCCACCGTGACCAGAAGAGGAACCAAACTGCACAATATAATGTAGGGTTGCTACTCTGAGTTGCCCGAGTGACGTCATGAAAAGGGCGGGATTTTGTACCTATAAGGCGTCTGACCAAAGATTGGTCATGTCCAAGCCCCACCTATGAAACTACGTCATCCGGCTACTTCAATAGAGCAACCCACCTTATGTTCTCCTACTTGTACCGTCTCCCGCCCAGAGTCGCATTTCAGCAGCTGACCGAGCTTATCAAAGAGTGAGTCAACATTCACATGATTGAGCCAACGAGGCCAAGAAAAGGCTACCGAGAACGGAAGAGAAACCAAACAGCACATCATAAAGTAGGGTTGCTACTCTGAGCTCCCGGGTGATATCATAAGAAGGGCGGGGCGCTTCACGGAGGCCTTTCTTGGTGTCGCCTGCTCATGCGAAATGACAATTGTTTATGGAAAGAAAAAAAACACAATCAACTTGGTGAAACCCAACTCTGAGCGGAAGACGGTCCAAACAGGAGAACATAAGGTAGGGTTGCTGCGTTGAAGTACTCGGATGACGTCATATGATAAGTGTCGCTTGGGCATGACAGACCAATCATTGATCAGATAGTTTGTATATACAAAACCCCGCCCTTATGATGACGTCATCCGGGTAACTCAGAGGAATTTTTGCTCTGAGGCTCAGTTCTGTCATCTGTTCTTGAGACTACCTCACCCAAGCGGGAAAAGGCAACCATGTATGAAAAGAAAAATCATTATCATTATCATTATTATAATCATCATTATCATTATTATCAGTATTATGACTGAAGTAAATTGGAACACTGGTATACTGGGGTCAACGTGCTGTCAATGGAATGAACCAAGGAAAGGTCTGTGGGGCCTGGCTGCAGATAGGGAGCTGTGGTTTTGGTGCATTACATATGACATCTAGAGAATAGATGTGAGTGGAAGTGGCCTTTCTTCATCTGTTCCAGATGTCAGAAGGAGATGGAGTCAGTATTTTGAAGGTCTGTTGAATATGTTTTGATGATAGAGTAGCAGATGAAGTAGCGTTGAAGTATCCGGATGACGTCGTGTGATAGGTGGGGCTTTTACATGACCAATCGATTGGTCAGATGGTTTATAGGTACAAAATCCCGCTCTTCTCAAGACGTCATTTGGGCAACTCAAAGTAGCAACCGTACCTTATGTTGTGCTGTTTGATTGCTCTTCCGCTCACGGTGGCCTTGTTTAGCCTCGCTAGATTATGTAAAATGACGGCGGCTTTATCCTGCTATAATGCGACACTGAGTGGAAGACGGTCTAATGAGGAGATCATATGATCCCTAAGGTTGGTGCGTTTAATTACCCGGCTGACGTCATCTGATAGGCGTGGCCTGGGTATAACCAATCATTGGACACATACTATGTGGATTACAGAGCTCAACCCTCATGACGTCACCCGGGAGATCAGAGTAGCAACCCTACCTTATAATGTCTTGTTTGGTTTCTCTTCCGCTCACGGTGGCCTTACTTGGCCTCACTGGCTCAATCATGTGAATGTTAACTCTTTGATAAGCTCGGTCAACTTCTGAAATGCGACTCTGGGCGGAAAACGGTCCAAACAGGAGAACATGATTAGGGTTGCTGCAATGAAGTAGTCGGCTGACGTCATCTGATAGGTGGGGTTTGGGATTAACCGACCAATCATTGATCAGATAATTTGTGTGTTCAGCGCCCCGCCCTTCTCATGACGTCACCCGGGAGCTCAGAGTAGCAACCCTACATTATGATGTGGTGTGTTTTATCTTCCGCTCACGGTGGCCTTTTCTTGTCCTCGTTGGCTGATTCATGTGAATGTTGACTCACTCTTTAATAAGCTCGGTCAACTGCTGAAATGCGACTCTGGGCGGAAGACGGTCCAAATAGGAGAACATAAGGTTGGTTGCTGTATTGAAGTAGCCGGATGACGTCGTTTCATAGGTGGGGCTTGGACATGACCAATCATTGGTCAGATGCCTTATAGGTACAAAATCCCGCCCTTCTCATGACGTCACTCGGGCAACTCAGAGTAGCAACCCTACCTTATGTTGTGCTGTTTGGTTCCTCTTCCGGTCACGGTGGCCTTGTTTAGTTAGCCTTGCTGGATTATGTGAAATGACGGCGGCTTTATCCTGCTGAAATGCGACTCTGAGCGGAAGACGGTCCAAACAGGAGAACATAATTAGGGTTGCTGCAATGAAGAAGTCGGCTGACGTCATCTGATAGGTAGTGTTTGGGTTTGACCGACCAATCATTGATCAGATAATTTGTGTGTTCAGCGCCCCGCCCTTATCATGACATCAACCGGGAGCTCAGAGTAGCAAACCTACCTTATGATGTGCTGTTTGGTTTCTCTTCCGCTCACGGTGTCCTTTTCTTGGCCTCGTTGGCTCATTCATGTGAATGTTGACTCACTCTTTAATAAGCTCGGTCAACTGCTGAAATGCGACTCTGGGCAGAAGACCGTACAAATAGGAGAACATAAGGTTGGTTGCTCTATTGAAGTAGCCGGATGACGTCGTTTCATAGGTGGGGCTTGGACATGACCAATCATTGGTCAGATGCCTTATAGGTACAAAATCCCGCCCTTCTCATGACGTCACTCGGGCAAAGTAGAATCCTACTTTATATTGTGCTGTTTGATTTCTCTTCCGCTCACGGAGGCCTTTCTTGGCCTCACTGGCTAGAAGACCCCTCATGGTAATAATAATAACAATAATGATAATAATAAAGCTCGGGCAAATGCTGAAATGGGACACTGAGCAGATGACGCTCCAAACAGAACATAAGGATGACGTCACATAATAGGTGGCTCTTGGGCATGACCGACCAATCATTGATCTGATTGTTTGTATATACAATACCACGCCCTTCTCATGACGTCTATCGGGCAACTCAGAGTAGCAACCCTACCTTATGTTGTGCTGTTTGGTTTCTCTCCCGTTCAAGGTGGCCTTGTTTAGTTAGCCTCTCTGTATTCTGTGAAATGACGGAGGCTTTATCCTGCTGAAATGAGACTCTGAGCGGAAGACGGTCCAAACGGGAGAACATAAGATAGGGTTGCTGTTGTCGAAAGACTTCATCTGATAGGTGGGGTTTGGGATTGACCGACCAATCATTGATCAGATAATTAGTGGGTTCAGAGCCCTGCCCTTCTCATGACGTCATCCGGGAGCTCAGAGAAGCAACCCGACCTTATGATGTGCTGTTTGGTTTCTCTTTCGCTCACGGTGGCCTTTCTTGGCCTCCTTGCTCGCTTATACATGTGAATGTCGACTCTTTAATAAGCTCGGTCTACTACTGGAATGCGACTATGGGCGGAAGACGGTCAAAAAAGGAGAAAATAAGGTAGGGTTAGAGTGTTGAGGAATTTGGATGACGTCATCTGATAGATGGGGTTTGGAACTTATCGACCAATTATTGATCAGACAATTTATGTGTTCAAAGCCCAGCTCTTCTCATGACGTCACCCGGGAACTCAGAGTGGCAACCCTAGCTTATGATTTCCTGTTTGGTTTATCTTCCGCTCACGGTGGCCTTACTTGGCCTCTCTGGCTTAATCATGTGAATATTGACTTTTAATAAGCTCGGTCAACTACTGAAATGCGACTCTAGGCGGAAGACGGTCCGAACATGAGAACATAATTAGGGGTGCTGCAATGAAACAGTCGGCTGACGTCATCTAATAGGTGGGGTTTGGGATTGGCCGAACACTCATTGATCAGATAATTTGTGTGCTCAGCGCCCCGCACTTCTCATGACATCACCCGGGAGCTCAGAGTAGCAACCCTACCTTATGATGTGCTGTTTGGTTTCTCTTCCGCTCACGGTGGCCTTTTCTTGGCCTCGTTGGCTCATTCATGTGAATGTTGACTCTCTCTTTAATAAGCTCGGTCAACTGCTGAAATGCGACTCTGGGCGGAAGACGGTCCAAATAGGAGAACATAAGGTAGGTTTGCTGCGTTAAAGTAGCCGGATGACTTTATCTGATAGGTGGGGATTGGAATTGACCGACCAATCATTGATCAGATAATCTATGGGTTCCGAACCCAGCCTTTCTCATGACGTCCACCGGGTACCTCAGGGTAGCAACCCTACCTTATGTTGTGCTGTTTGATTCCTCTTCCGCTCACGGTAGCCTTGTTTGGCCTCGCTGGATTATGTGAAATGAAGGCGCCTTTATCCTGCTGAAATGCGACTCTGGGTGGAAGACGGTCCAAATAGGAGAACATAAGGTAGGTTTGCTGCGTTAAAGTAGCCGGATGACTTTATCTGATAGGTGGGGATTGGAATTGACCTACCAATCATTGATCAGATAATCTATGGGTTCCGAACCCAGCTTTTCTCATGACGTCCACCGGGTACCTCAGGGTAGCAACCCTACCTTATGTTGTGCTGTTTGGTTTCTCTTCCGCTCACGGAGGCCTTTCTTGGCCTCGCTGGCTAGAAGACTCCTTATGGTAATAATGATAATAATAATAATAATAATAAAGCTCGGGCAAATGCTAAAATGCGACACTGAGCAGAAGACGCTCCAAACAGAACATAAGGTCGGGTTGGTGCATTGATGTACCCGAATGACGTCATAAGATAGGTGGCTCTTGGGCATGACCGACTAATCATTGATCAGATTGTTTGTATATACAATACCCCGCCCTTTTCATGACGTCAATCGGGCAACTCAGAATAGCAACCCTACCTTATGTTGTGCTGTTTGGTTCCTCTTCCGGTCACGGTGGCCTTGTTTAGTTAGCCTTGCTGGATTATGTGAAATGACGGCGCCTTTATCCTGCTGAAATGCAACTCTGAGCGGAAGACGGTCCAAACAGGAGAACATAAGATAGGGTTGCTGCGATGAAGTTGTCGGCTGACGTCATCTGATAGGTGGGGTTTAGGATTGACCGACCAATCATTGATCAGATAATTTGTGGGTTCAGAGCCCCGCCCTTCTCATGAAATCATCCGGGAGCTCAGAGAAGCAACCCTACCTTATGATGTGCTGTTTGGTTTCTCTTCCGCTCACGGTGGCCTTTTTTGACCTCGTTCGCTCGCTCATACATGTGAATATCGACTCTTTTATAAGCTCGGTCAACTACTGCAATGCGACTATGGGCGGAAGATGGTTAAAAAAGGACAACATAAGGTAGGGTTGGTGTGTTGAAGTATTCGGATGACGTCATCTGACAGGTGGGGTTTGGAACTTACCGACCAATCATTGATCAGATAATTTATGTGTTCAGAGCCCAGCTCTTCTCATGACGTCACCCGGGAGCTCAGAGTAGCAAACTTACCTTATGATGTCCTTTTTGGTTTCTCTTCCCCTCACGTAGTCTTTCTTTGCCTCTCTGGCTCATTCATGTGAATGTTCACTCTTTAATAAGCTCGGTCAACTGCTGAAATGCGTCTCTGGGCGGAAGATGGTCTAAATAGGAGAAGATAAGGTAGGGTTGCTGCGTTGAAGTATCCGGATGACGTCGCCTGATAGGTGGGGCTTGGACATGACCAATCGATTGGTCACATGGTTTATAGGTACAAAATCCAGCCCTTCTCATGACGTCACTCGGGCAACTCAAAGTAGCAGCCGTACCTTATGTTGTGCTGTTTGATTTCTCTTCCGCTCACGGTGGCCTTGTTTGGCCTCGCTAGATTATGTAAAATTACGGTGGCTTTATCCTGCTAAAATGCGACTCTTAGCGGAAGATGTTCGAAACAGGAGAACATAAGATCCCTATGGTTGCTGCGTATAAACAATCATTGGACACATACTATGTGGATTACAGAGCTCCACCCATATGACGTCACCCGAGAACTCAGAGTAGCAACCCTACCTGATGATTTCTTTGGTTTCTCTTCCGCTCACGGTGTCCTTACTTGGCCTCAGTGGCTTAATCATTTAAATGTTGACTCTTTGATAATAAGCTCGGTCAACTACTGAAATGCGGCTCTGGGCGGAAGACGGTCCAAACAGGAGAACATAATTAGGGTTGCTGCAATGAAGTAGTCGGCTGACGTCATCTGATAGGTGGGGTTTGGGATTAACCGACCAATCATTAATTATATAATTTGTGTTTTCAGCGCCCCGCCCTTATTATGATATCACCCGGGAGCTCAGAGTAGGAACCCTACTTTATGATGTGCTGTTTGGTTTCTCTTCCGCTCTCGGTAGCCTTTTCTTGGCCTCGTTGGCTCAATCATGTGAATGTTGACTCACTCTTTGATAAGCTCGGTCAACTGCTGAAATGCGACTCTGGGCGGAGGACGGTACAAGTAGGAGAACATAAGGTGGGTTCCTCTATTGAAGTAGCCGGATGACGTAGTTTCATAGGTGGGGCTTGGACATGACCAATCTTTGGTCAGACGCCTTATAGGTACAAAATTCCGCCCTTTTCATGACGTCACTCGGGCAACTCAGAGTAGCAACCCTACTTTATATTGTGCTGTTTGGTTCCTCTTCCGGTCACGGTGGGCTTGTTTAGTTAGCCTCGCTGGATCATGTGAAATGACGGCGGCTTTATCTTGCTGAAATGCGACCTGAGAGGAAGACGGTCCAAACAGAACATAAGATAGGGTTGCTGCGTTGAAGTACACGGCTGACGTCATCTCATAGGCATGGCCTTGGGTCAACCAATTATTGGACACATACTATGTGGATTACTGAGCTCCACCCTCATAACGTTTCCCGGGAACTCAGAATACAACCCTACCGTATGACGTCCTGTTTGGTTTCTCTTAGGCTCATGGTGGCCTTTCTTTGCCTCACTGGCCCATTCATGTGAATGTCGATTCTTTAATAAGCTCGGTCAACTACTGCAATGCGATTATGGGCGAAAGACGGTCGAAAAAGGAGAACATAAGGTAGGGTTGGTGTGTTGAAGTACCCGGAAGACTTCATCTGATAGGTGGTGTTAGGAACTTACCGACCAACCATTGATCAGATGGTTTGTGTGTTCAGAGACCCTCTCTTCTCATGACGTCACACGGGAGGTAAGAGTAGCAACCCTACCTTATGATGTCCTGTTTGGTTTCTCTTCCCCTCACGTCGTCTTTCTTTGCCTCGCTGGCTCATTCATGCAAATGTTGACTCTTTAATAAGCTCGGTCAACTGCTGAAATGCGAATTGAGGCGGAAGACGATGCAAATAGGAGAACATAAGGTAGGGTTGCTGCGTTGAAGTATCCGGATGACGTCGTCTGATAGGTGGGGCTTGGGAATGATCAATCATTTGTAAGATGGTTTATAGGTACAAAATTCCGCCTTTCTCATTACGTCACTCGGGCAACTCAAAGTAGCAACCTTACCTTATATTGTGCTGTTTGATCCTCTTCCGCTCAAGGTGGCCTTATTTAACCTCGCTAGATTATGTAAAATGACGGAGGCTTTATCCTGCTAAAATGCGCCTCTGAGCGGATGATGGTCGAAACAGGAGAACATAAGATCCCTAGGGTTGCTGTGTTTAAGTACCCGGCTGACGTCATCTGACAAGCGTACCTGGGTATAAACAATCATTGGACACATACTATGTGGATTACAGAGCTCCACCCTCATGACGTCACCCGGGAACTCAGAGTAGCAACTCTACCTTATGATGTCCTGTTTGGTTTCTCTTACGCTCACGGTGGCCTTACTTGGCCTCACTGGGTCAATCATGTGAATGTTGACTCTTTGATAAGCTCGGTCAACTACTGAAATTCGACTCTGGGCGGAAGACGGTCCAAACAGGAGAATAATTTTAGTGTTGCTGCAATGAATTATTCGGCTGACGTCATCTGATAGTTGGGGTTTGGGATTGACCGACCAATCACTGATCAGATAATTTATGTGTTCAGCGCCCCGCCCTTCTCATGACATCAGCCGGTAGCTCAAAGTAGCAACCCTACCTTATGATGTGCTGTTTGGTTTCACTAGCGCTCACGGTGGCGTTTTCTTGGACTCGTTGGCTCATTCATGTGAATGTTGACTCTCTCTTTAATAAGCTCGGTCAACATCTGAAATGCGACTCTGGGCGGAAGACGGTCAAAAAAGGAGAACGTAAGGTAGGGTTGGTGTGTTGAAGTATTCGGATGACGTCATCTGATAGGTTGGGTTTGGAACTTACCGACCAACCATTGATCAGATAATTTATGTGTTCAAAGCCCAGCTCTTGTCATGATGTCACTTGGGAGCTCAGAGTAGCAACCCTACCTTGTGATTTCCTGTTTGGTTCTCTCCCCATTACGTCGCCTTCCTTGGCCTCACTGGCTCATTCATGTGAATGTTGATGACTCTTTAATAAACTCGGTCAACTGCTGAAATGCGACTCTGGGCGGAAGACTGTCCAAATAGGAGAATATAAGGTAGGGTTCATGCGTTGAAGTAGCCGGCGACGTCATCTGATAGGTGGGGATTGGAATTGACCAACCAATCATTGATCAGATAATTTGTGGATTCCGAGGCCCGCCTTTCTCATAACGTCACCCGGGTACCTCAAAGTAGCAACCCTACCTTATGTTGTGCTGTTTGATTCCTCTTCCGCTCACGGTGGCCTTGTTTGACCTCGATGGATTATATAAAATGAAGGCGCCTTTATCCTGCTGAAATGCGACTCTGAGCGGAAGACGTTCTAAACAGGAGAACATAAGATAGGGTTGCTGCGTTGAAGTATCTGGCTGACATTATCTGATAGGCGAGACCTGGGTATAACCAATCATTGGACACATACTATGTGGATTACAGAGCTCCACCCTCATGACGTCACCCGGGAACTCAGAGTAGCAACCCTACCTTATGATGTCCTGTTGGTTCCTCTTCCGCTCACGGTGGCCTTACTTGGCCTCATTGGCTCAATCATGTGAATGTTGACTCTTTGATAAGCTCGGTCAACTACTGAAATGCGACTCTGGGTGGAAGACGGTCCAAACAGGAGAACATAATTAAGGTTGCTGCAATGAAGTAGTCGGCTGACGTCATCTAATAGGTGGGGTTTGGGATTGACCGACCAATCATTGATCAGATAATTTGTGTGTTCAGCGCCCCGCCCTTCTCATGACATCACCCGGGAGCTGAGTAGCAAGCCTATCTTATTATGTGCTGTTTGGTTTCTCTTCCGCTCACGGTGGCCTTTTCTTGGCCTCGCAAGCTCAATCATGTGAATGTTGACTCTTTAATAATCTCGGTCAACTGCTAAAATGCGACTCTGGGCGGAAGACGGTACAAATAGGAGAACATAAGATGGGTTGCTCTATTGAAGTAGCCGGATGATGTCGTTTCATAGGTGGAGCTTGGACATGACCAGTCATTGGTCAGATGCCTTATAGGTACAAAATCCCGCCCTTCTCATGACGTCACTCGGGCAACTCAGAGTAGCAACCCTACTTTATATTGTGCTGTTTGATTTCTCTTCCACTTACGGAGGCCTTTCTTGGCCTCGCTGGCTAGAAGACTCTTTATGGTAATAATAATAACGATAATGATAATATTAAAGCTCGGGCAAATGCTCAAATGCGACACTTAGAAGAAGACGGTCCAAACAGAACATAAGGTCGGGTTGGTGCATTGAAGTACCCGGATGATGTCATATGATAGGTGGCTCTTGGGCATGACCGACCAATCATTGATCAGATTGTTTGTATATACAATACCCCGCCCTTCTCATGACGTCACTCGGGCAACTCAGACTAGCAACCCTATCTTATGTTGTGCTGTTTGGTTCCTCTTCCGGTCACGGTGGCCTTGTTTAGTTAGCCTCGCTAGATTATGTGAAATGACGGAGGCTTTATCCTGCTGAAATGCGACTCTGAGCGGAAGACGGTCCAAACAGGAGAACATAAGATAGGGTTGCTGCGTTGAAGTTGTCGGCTGACGTCATCTGATAGGTTGGGATTGACCGAGCAATCATTGATAAGATAATTTGTGGGTTCAGCGCCCCTCCCTTCTCATGACATCATCCGGGAGCTCAGAGAAGCAACCCTACATTATGATGTGCTGTTTGGTTTCTCTTCCGCTCACGGTGGCCTTTCTTGGCCTCGTTGGCTCGCTCATACATGTGAATGTCGACTCTTTAATAAGCTCGGTCAACTACTGCAATGCGTCTATGGGCGGAAGACGGTCAAAAAAGAGAACATAAGGTAGGGTTGGTGTGTTGAAGTATTCGGATGATGTCCTCTGATAGGTGGTGTTTGGAACTTACCGACCAATCAATGATCATATAATTTATGTGTTCAAAGCCCAGCTCTTCTCATGACGTCACCCGGGAGCTCAGAGTAGCAACCCTACCTTATGATGTCCTGTTTGGTTTCTCTCCTCCTTACGTCGCCTTTCTTGGCCTCGCTGGTTCATTCATGTGAATGTTGACTCTTTAATAGGCTCGGTCAACTGCTGAAATAAGACTCTGGGCGGAAAACGGTCCAAATAAGAGAACATAAGGTAGGGTTGCTGCGTTGAAGTAGTCGGATGACGTTATCTGATAGGTGGGGATTGGAATTGACCGACCAATCATTGGTCAGATAATTTCTGGGTTCCGAACCCCGCCTTTCTCATGACGTCACCCGGGTAGCTCAGAGTAGGAACCCTACCTTATGTTGTGCTGTTTGATTCCTCTTCCGCTCACGGTAGCCTTGTTTGGCCTCGCTGGATTACGTGAAATGAAGGCGCCTTTATCCTACTGAAATGCGACTCTGAGCGGAAGACGGTCTAATCAGAACATAAGATAGGGTTGCTGCGTTGATGTAACTGGCTGACGTCATCTGATAGGCGGTGCCTGGGTATAACCAATCATTTGGACACATATTATGTGGATTACAGAGCTCCAACTTCATGACGTCACCCGGGAACTGAGAGTAGCAACCCTACCTTATGATGTCATGTTTGGTTTCTCATCCGCTCACGGTGGCCTTAATTGGACTCATTTGCTGAATCATGTGAATGTTGACACTCTGATAAGCTCGGTCAACATCTAAATTGCGACTCTGGGTGGAAGACGGTACAAATAGGAGAACATAAGGTGGGTTGCTCTATGGAAGTAGCCGGATGACGTCGTTTCATAGGTGTTGCTTGGACATGACCAATCATTGGTTAGATGCCTTATAGGTACAAAATGCCGCCCTTTTCATGACATCACTCGGGCAACTCAGAGTCCAAGCCCAACCTATGAAACGATGTCATCCGGCTACTTCAATAGAGCAACCCACCTTATGTTACTTGTACCGTCTTCCGCCTAGAGTCGCACTTCAGCAGTTGACCGAGCTTATTAAAGAGTGCGTCAACATTCACATGAATGAGCCAACGAGGGCAAGAAAAGGCCACAGTGAGCGGACGAGAAACCAAACAGCACATCATAAGGTAGGGTTGCTACTGTCAGCTCCCGGGCGATGTCATGAGACGGGCGGGGCGCTGAACACACAAATTATTTGATCAATGATTGGTCGGTAAATCCCAAACCCCACATATCAGATGACGTCAGCCGAATACTTCATTGCAGAAACCCTAATTATGTTCTCCAGTTTGGACCGTCTTCCGCCCAGAGTCGCATTTCAGTAGCTGACCGAGCTTATCAAAGAGTCAACATTCACATGATTTAGCCAGTGAGGCCAAGTAAGGCCACCGTGAGCGGAAGAGAAACCAAACAGGACATCATAAGGTAGGGTTGCTACTCTGAGTTCCCGGGTGACGTCATGAGGGTGGAGCTCTGTAATCCACATAGTATGTGTCCAATGATTGGTTATACCCATGCCACGCTTATCAGATGACGTCAGCCGGGTACTTAAACGCAGCACGCCTAGGGATCTTATGTTCTCCTGTTTCGACCATCTTCCGCTCAGAGTCGCATTTTAGCGGGATGAAGCCGCCGTCATTTTACATAATCTAGCAAGGCTAAACAAGGGTACCGTGAGCGGAAGAGGAATTAAACAGCAAAACATAAGCTAAGGTTGCTACTTTGAGTTGCCCGAGTGACGTCATGAGAAGGGCGGGATTTTGTACCTATAAACCATCTGACCAATCGATTGGTCATGTCCAAGCCCCACCTATCAGACGACGTCATCCGGATACTTCAACGCATCTCTACCTTATGTTCTCCTACTTGGACCGTCTTCCGCCCAAATTCGCATTTCAGCAGTTGACCGAGCTTATTAAAGAGTCAACATTTGCATGAATGAGCCAGCGAGGCAAAGAAAGACTACGTGAGAGGAAAGAAACCAAACAGGACATCATAAGGTAGGGTTGCCACTCTGAGCCCCCGGGTGACGTCATGAGGGTGGAGCTCTGTAATCCACATAGTATATGTCCAATGATTGGTTATACCCAGGCCCCGCCTATCAGATGACGTCAGGTAGGTACTTCAACGCAGCAACCCTATCTTATGTTCTCATGTTTGGACCGTCTTCCGCCAAGAGTCGCATTTCAGCAGTTGACCGAGCTTATCAAAGAGTCAACATTCACATGATTCAGCCAATGTGGCCAATTAGGCCACCGTGAGCGGAAGAGAAACCAAACAGCACATCATAAACTAGGGTTCCTACAGTGAGTTCCCGAGTGACGTCATGAGGGTGGAGCTCTGTAAACCACATAGTATGTATCCAATGATTGGTTATACCCAGGCCCCGCCTATCAGATGACGTCAGCCAGGTACTTCAACGCAGCATCCCTATCTTCTGATCTCCTGTTTAGACCGTCTTCCGCTCAGAGTTGCATTTCAGCAGGATAAAGGCGCCTTCATTTCACATAATCCAGCGAGGCCAAACAAGGCTACCGTGAGCGGAAGAGTAATCGAACAGCAAAACATAAGGTAGGGTTGCTATTCTGAGGTACCAGGGGGACGTCATGAGAAAGGCGGGATTTGGAACCCATAAGTTATCTGATCAATGATTGGTCGATCAATTCCAATCCCCATCTATCAGATGACGTCATCCGGCTACTTCAAAGCAGCATCCCTACCTTATGTTCTCCTATTTGGACCGTCTTCCGCACCGAG